>NW_010324870.1:0-7157 GCF_000700745.2 Antrostomus carolinensis | reverse complement strand
ATATATATATATATGCACACACACACACACAAAATGATATTGCCTGTGGGGAAAAAACCTGAAAGAAACCAAGTTACCATGGAAACAGTGATAATAGGAGCTGAAAACCATGTGACTAGGTTTAGTGAATTTAAATATTTCACTTTCACTATAATGCCCAACACTGAAATACTAGCTTGACTCAATGCAATAAGGATTTTTACAGAAAAATATTTGTTGAACAAGTCAAGTGTTTTCTGTATTTTTCTAGAAAACTGGCTATGGAATAATCAAGGAGACGCTGGGCAGGACAGTGTTCAAGCCACAGCACAAGGCTGTTATTAAACCCCAAATGACCATTAAGGTGCCTACAAACTGGGCAGAAGCTCACAAAGTGGCAGCACATCCAGTCTAAGGGGGCAGGAGGGCCCCCCCGCCCACCAGCCAAACTAGTGATCCTGAGGCATCCAGTCACTCAGCTGGGCAGGCAGAGGCCTCCAGACCTATGCTATTTCAACAAAATTGTACCTACCACCACTCTCCAAATCTCATGTTTTAGTGAGAGGCACAGTGACTGGCTGCAAAAGTTCTCATCTCTCCCTAGGAAAGAGCAGAACAAGCACAGGGTCTCTCTCACTTAAAGTTTTTTCACTTCTGAGGTTGTGAGATTATGTTCAATGAAGTATCAAAACCAAGATAAAGTAATGAATGAACTCCAAATGTTAGCATCATGTGATTTAACAAAAATTGATACTGCCTCATTACACAGACATACCATCTACACACGTAAATATCAACAAAACTTCCTCCTTCTCCAAAATAACCTGAAGATCTGGTGCTTTATATATAATACTGAGACAAACAGGCTAATTTGCTCCAAGGACAATTGACAGTTTCATGTATTTTCTTCACAGAAGCAAGATGAAAGTGCAGATCAACCCAGCGGAATCAATGTGACTGAGGTGGAGCAAAGCCAAGATGCTCACATCAATTACCTCACAATAATCACCAGGATTTTCAATTCAATCATCAGCTGATGCTCAGCTTGAAAATAATATACACATAAACTACTCACAGACACTCCTGTTCCATGATCCAAGAGCTAGCATGTTCTTGGAAATTAGTTTAAAGTGGCAGTTTCAAGGGCTACCACATGGGCTAAAGCACCAGCGTTTGCCTAATGTAGAAATGCAAAGGAGTACTGCAGGCTGTAGAGTTCTTGCAAAACATGGCACAGAGGTGCAGTAAAACTGAGGCTGTATTATGGTGCTAAGGCATTACAACAAGACATTACCCAAACAGTACCTCCTCAAAGCACACCTCGGCTGGGTTTTTGGTTACCCAGTCAGACCACCAGATGGAAATTCAGAACCCTTTCCATAGGTGACACCAGGAGTAGTCTCTCTGTTTGGGTTATACAGTCACACTTCTCGACCAAGTAAGCAAGCCACTCCAGATGAAGCCAGCAGTAAATTAGTATAAGGTGCCTGGAAATTAGGGAAGAGAATATAGCCCAAGGATTCCCTTCAAGAACTGCTTTGTGAAAGCATCATTTATCTGGAGAAGAATGCTGTGCTGCAGGCAGGGAGTATCTGCTGTTTGTCATTCTTATAATTCTTCCCTCTTGGAGCATCTTCCCTGCAGCAAACAAATGTAATCGCTCTCAAGTCTGAAGTCACATAGCATCTGTTTTATAGCCTTAGATACAGGATCTGTAGCCCACACTTTCAGTTAAACCCCTGCAGCTGCACATACACTTGATTCAGTTGCTATTCTGTTTGCTGAATATCTGATATGGCAACAGAAACCTGGGTTCATATTTACAGTTCAAATCTGCAGTAAGCAGCAAACACAGACACAAGACTTTAGGCATAAGACTTCAAGGGTTTAGGTACTCAAAAACACAGTATGCTTTCTTTTTTTAAACAACTCTTCTGATAAACAAATGTTGACACTCCCTACACATGCTCCCAGCCTCAACTATTTCAATACTGTTGATTTCACCATACTGTAATAAACAAAGCCCCAAGGAATAATAAAATTGGTGTTTCTCTAGCATTCTTTTGTAGAAAGCTTAATTAGGGCAAATTAAGGATTCAGGAAAGCCAAGACATAACTATGCTTAGTATATATTTAGCTTTAAGTATTCTGTTGCACAAGAATCGTCATCTGGCTGTACCTATTCCACCTATTGCTTCAGTTGAGACCAGTTTCATTTTTATCTTTGACGAGACTACTCTACTACAAGAATGCATGCACATGGCTACTTCCAGGCAGTAAACAAACAA
This sequence comes from Antrostomus carolinensis, assembly GCF_000700745.2. Taxonomy (NCBI): domain Eukaryota; kingdom Metazoa; phylum Chordata; class Aves; order Caprimulgiformes; family Caprimulgidae; genus Antrostomus; species Antrostomus carolinensis. The sequence goes on along the minus strand of NW_010324870.1, from coordinate 4,890 downwards.
GCACTTAAAGATTTTTTCAAACACTAGAGGATCAGTCCTAAGTATATAAGTCCAGAAGTATTTTTAAATGACTTGCAAAACCAGGAAATCTGCTTTGCTATCTTATTAAAAAAAAAAAAAAAAACTTAATGAAGGAATGAATTGTCTGCCATTTATTTGCTCAAGTAAAATAAACTCAGTTTTATCTATTGCATAGAGAATTTTTAGCATGCTCTGTAGCAAATACATCAGATAACTGCTGAAGAACAATATTTTGCCTATACCATCAACCCTGAAGACTTGCACACAACAGCCTAATTTTGGATATAACAACACTACAGAGGCATTATGCTTGTCCATCACATTCAGCTTCCAATTCACATTATTTGTTCTCTACTAAGAAGTGTAGTAACATTTCAGGAAAGTTTAGCTGGCTAGAGCCTGTTATACTAGAGATGTCCTTACTTTACTCCAGCTCAAAGTAGCTTCTAAGTCCAAGTAATTAAGTCTATTGCATTAACCAATTATTCTATTCTGTTTAAATAAACAAATCAAGTTAAAATAGCTATATATACACATTCGTTTTCTTGTACAAAACGGTTCAGATCTCAGTAGATATTAATAAGTCAATCCACAAAATCCTTTCAGTCTTTACTGCAAACTGCTACTTGCTTTCATATAATAATCCATATTGTACTTTACATATTAAACATACTTTACACTTCTATCTTGTATCTAGTTTTTTTCCCCTAATAAAATATAACCAATTAATATATTCACTTTGGTTTACTTGGTATCAAATGATCTAACAATACATGTTATGTTACTTAAGTTCTTACAAGTTAATTACATTTCATTTGCCTGACACTGAACTATTTGGAGCGAGATGACAGACAGGAATTGCTGTTGCATAGGAAGTCACATTGTCTTCAGATTATGACACTTTCTTTTATCAGGCTATTGTTTCCTTTGTTGTTGTTATGTAATATTGTTATTGTATACGAGAATCTTCTTTCTTTATCTGTTCCTCTACTTCAAGCATTAACCCTGACTAGCAATTAACTGCTTTGATGCAACCACAGAGCCTCCTGTGAACTGACACACACCTTCCTCAATGCAACAGGTTCTTACTCTTCTGGTTTAGACTTGATAGTGGCTCCAGTCCTTTCCTTCTTTGCCCTAAGTTTCCACCACATTAAGCTCAGAAATCAGCTATATCAGGATTCAGTTTAGTGTTAAATATTGCTTAAACACCATTTAAGAGTTGGGTGCTTATAATAACATAGATTGCTCTGAGTATTGGTAGTAAGATACGAAGCCTCTTTGATGCTACTTGTTAAATTCCAGCAGTATCAACTCTTCAGGAGTTAATTCATATTGCTGCTTAATAAAGTCATAGCTGTTACCAGCAACTACATCAAGAATTGCAAGAGTCTATACGAAGGTATGGCAATATTAACACATTACTCTGAGCAACAAGCAACCTGGGTGTGAACTTGGTACAGAGCACATGGCTGGCTATACACTCTTCCCTTAGCGTACCTGGATAACAATATGTCCATAATAATTAAGAGACCACAAGCCTCTCTTCATCCCACAGGAAAGAAGATTCTCCACAAAGAGATAGGAAAATCAGGAAATCCTGCCCTGCTTTCTCTTGCTCCAGGACAGAAAAATTTTAAGCCTACAAGCTACTGAGTAAACATTTAGTTACACTCAACCAATACTCCCTTTTAACAAGGAAAAAATTGTTTAAGGCTTGATTTGAATAAATTAGAATACAAACTATTATGGTAAGATTAACATCAGTGCATGTTCTACCTCTGAGGCACTCTTACTGTCTAGCATATTCAACAGTTACTCTAGTACAACTGTGTTCTAGGGAGTCATAGCATCTTACTGTTTTCAAAACAGTACAAGGTAAACACTTTATATACTTAACCTTAAAAATAACTGTAAGTTTTAACTCAAGTCTCACCAGCAAAGTGAGCTTACTAATAGCCAGTCAACAAAAGTCAACAGCATAAAATAAAAGTTCAGAAAAAGCAATTTCCAGGGACAGTTTAGTTGTTTTTCAACTCAACTTTTTTTAGTAAGTTTTTTCAGTATGCCCACCACCCTGTTAAGGCTTCACCACTCATTGTACGACTATGATCCCCAACTTCCACTGCAACACTGAATTAAAACACAAAATTAGGAATGCCACCAAGAAATAACATCTCTCCACTCTTATAGTACCTAAGATTTCTCTCAAGGGGATACTCAAACAAGTATAGAGTTGCTTGTCTTTTTAGAGGAATTTTCCCATCTCACTAACCATCATTTTAAAAAGTAGGAAGCGTATTATGATTTTGAAACACATCAATTTGCAAACACATTGTTTAGCCTTCAGAGGCATTTTTATTTGGAAATAGGAACAGTTAAATGAACACCCACAGACTTTCAGTCAATTCCACAAACTCTCCTTCCTCCCCTGACTGGTGACGAATAATGCCTGGATAAGATCCTTAACAGTTTGGTCTTTGAACTATCAACAAGAAAACCATGTTTCTGCAGGTCACTATCTAGTGACTACAGCATAAGCAGCCAAAAAAAAAAATTTCTGTGATCAGAGACATACACCTAAAGTACTACAAAGGGGTTTTTTTGGTTATAGTAAGTCTTCTACTTTGCAAAAGAAATGCAACATGAGGTGAGTGCACCTAAATCTGGTACAATAATGTCTGTAGCTTTGACAGTTTTAACGTCTGTAGCGTTTCAAGCACATGCAACAGGTATACTGAACAAAAATTTTGCTTAAGGCACTTTTGGCTGCGGTTTTGCCAGGAAAAATTTAAGTAATAGTTCAAGAGAGGCAGAAAAGCTGAATCATCATACAGAAGACTGCAAGGAAAAAAAAAAAAAAAAGCATCTGGGTTTGGATTGTCCTTATGGTGCTGATAAAAGCCAAGAAGTATCACTGTATCCATCTATAGGTCAGTTATTTATTTTATTTTTACCAGATTTCTCAATCAACCTTCTAGGGCTCTAGATTAGCTGGAAGTTACTAGAAGAGGACTCAGGTGTTTATCACTTGCCACCTCCAAATCAGAATAAGCAAAAGAATTGTCTTTCTCCCCCATCACTCACTTCAAAACCTGAGTATTACCCTCAAACTCAAACCCTGCCTAGACCATCATATCCAAGATATATTTAAGTATCAGAATTTTCACATACAACAGCTCAAACATGTTTCAACCACATCTCAGACGGTCAGAGGAAACCTTAAGACAGAGATACATCCCCTTTAAAGTTTATTTGTTTCTATATATGCAAAAAGGCTGGGCTGTAGGTATATCAAGACACCTATACCTATAGTGCAGGACAAGCTTTCCAGCAGCCCCCTTGCACTCCCACAGCAGAGTATCCAGCACTTGTACCATTTTGATCATAAGGTCCTTGGAGCAACATAAAATTTACTCTTAACCCAGAGTAAGTTTTTTTACAGTTAAAATAGCAATCCCTTATCATCCTATAGCAAATCCTAATATGGGAAAGCAATGTCAATGACTTGTAGACATACAGGTGTTAAGTTCACTATGCCCGTGTTTCCACAGAGAAAGAAGCTATCCTTCAGGTCCCATGCATCTTCACAAGAGCCCGTTTCTCCTGCTCTTCAAGGATGCAGTAACTGGCTGTAGAAATTACACAATAATCAATTTAAAATAAATCCCTGAAAACCAGTGAAAGTGATATTTTTTCAGAAACAGTGATTTCTTCCTAAATTCAAATGAAAAAAACTCAATCTGGAAGGCAAGAATTTTGGAATGACACATTTCTCCTAGTGAGCAGCACTGCTTAACACACCTCCTGCAAGAGCATCAAATCCCTCTCAGTGAGAACTAAAGGTTTCCAAAGTTGTTAATATTTGAATACTTGCCCATGGAAGCCCAGTCCTTACAAAGCAGGCAAGCTGGGCTTGTGGCCCTGGGCCACAAACGGCCTGTTAGAATAATTCACTGTCCCTTGCTCTCTTCTTGAAAAAAGCTGAGAGCAAACCATGGCTGAATGGCTTTTCCTCAAAGGAGCAACAACTCTCTTATTCGCTATTTGCCTTATCTGTCTGTTTACCACCCTCCATACGCTAACATACTAGTCCCTGCATGCAGCTCAATGGAGAGCAGTAGCTTGGCTATAATCTAAACCTTAAAATGCTCTTATGGATAGCAAGCCAGCACACACACATAGAAAATCCACATCCGAGAAAGGGGAAATCGCAAAACAAATACACGTCTGCCCAAGCAAAAAAGTGGGCCTTATGAAAATAAGTTATATGAAACTGTTCTACGCTATTATAATTGTAGTATATTTTTAAATCTACTAGAGAAATAAATTCAAGAGCCAGGGAAACAACTTTGAACTAGACAATCTGAATACTTGTTTTCACTCAGTCTCATGGGACCTGAGATCCCTTATTACTAAATACAGTAAGAAATAGAAAAGGTAGTTAACATGCTTAGAACTATTCATTTCTAAAAAACGTGAGTTAGAGCCTGACGCGTGTGCTCAATTTTGGCAGCATTCACCTCGGGTGAATGTTTCACAAGTCTGTGAACAGAGAGCCGAAAGCCCCCCGCACACCGGCACAAACCTTGTTTTTCGCACACGTTGTATTCTTCCTACGGCAGCCTCAAAGTCCCTTCCAAACGCCGAGCCTCTCCTCCAGTTATTGCGGTGACTATAGAGGACTGCCCGTTTTAACACCACCCCCCTTACTGCTCAGACAAGCAGGAGGCTGCAGACCCCCCTCCTTCGGCCTCGCCCAGTCCCCACAGCAGCGAACCGCTTCCGCGCTTTACCCGGCTTGAGGCTCAGCCGCCTCCTCCCCCCCGCCACCCCGCAGCCCTGCGAGCCCCCGGCTCCCCGCACAGC
>NW_010324869.1:17713-26198 GCF_000700745.2 Antrostomus carolinensis | reverse complement strand
GTGAGGGGAGGGACCGCGGGTGGCAGCGGGGCTGGGCCGCCCTCCTCTGCCCCTGGGGCCGGGGAGCCCCCGGGTGCACGGGGAGCTCTGCCTGAGGGGTGCAGAGGTGTCCCCTCGAATACCAGTAAGAAACCAGTAGTCATCGAGGACAGGACTGGGAAATAGTGGGTTCTCTCACAGCTTACTCAGTATCCCACCCCCGTTCCCAAATCCGCTTTATTCCGTTCCTGGAGGAATCACAGCAGCTGCTCTTTGGCCAGAATGAGCCATTGTGGATTTAGGTGAGGAGATGGGGCTGAAAACTAGGGGAAGGCAGCTCTGTGCCTGCTTCTTGGTGATACCTTCAGTATATTTTTGATACAAACGGAAGCAGAAGCCATGTCCTTGCAGGTCGTTTGAGCTTAGCCTTATTGTGGTTGGCGTTTGGTTTAGGTACGTTAAGGCTGAGAATCATGTAGGTTGTTAGTAAGGAGCGTAGACTCAGACTGTGGCCATTTACCCTGGAGGCACGAACAATGTGTAGTCAAAGCCTGAGCAGGACAGTAGTCACAGAAAAATACCTCTGAATACCAGGAAAACTAACAAAAGTAAATTTATGAGGGTAAATGGAATAAATAAAAGTTTTTTCAGGCCTTTAATTTGTTGTTTTGGTTTTTTTTTCTTTTCTTCTTTTTTTTCTCTCCACCCAGTGTGTTGTTTTAAGGAACATGGAGGAATGAGCTCCCTGCAGTTTCTTGAGTTTCTCATCTGTCTGATTCTGACATGATTAAACATTTGGTGGAAGATGTGCGAGCCAGGCTGCGTTCTGGAGTGACCATCACCTCACTGGGGCACTGTGTTGAGGAGCTTGTCCTCAATAGCATCGATGCCAAAGCAACTTGTGTAGCTATCAGGGTGGATTTGGAAGCTTTTAAGATCCAGGTGGTGGACAACGGCTCCGGGATGGGAAGAGAGGACTTAAATGCAATGGGAAGGCGGTACTACACCAGCAAGTGCAGCTCAGTGGGGGACTTGGAGAAACTGACGTTCTATGGCTTTAGAGGGGAGGCTGTGGCAAGCATAGCCAACATGGCCAGCCTAGTGGAAGTTTCATCTAAGACCAGCAGGACCGCGAAAACATTTGTGAAACTGTTTCATAATGGGCAAGCACTGGAAGTCTGCGAAGCTGAATCAAGCAGACCAAGTGGCGGAACCACGGTGACCGTGTGTAATCTGTTCCATCAGTTACCGGTGAGGAGAAAGTGTATGGATCCGGTGTTGGAATTTGAGAGAGTGAGACAGAAAGTAGAGGCTATTTCGTTGATGCATCCCTCTGTTTCACTTTCTTTAAGGAACGATGCTTCTTGTTCTATGGTGCTGCAGCTCCCTAAGACAAGAGATGTGTACTCTCGGTTTTGTCAAATTTACGGACTGGGCAGATCGCAGAAGTTACGAGAAATCGATCATAAGTCTGGGGGATTTGAGTTAAGTGGTTTTATCAGTATTGAAGGACATTACAACAAGAATATGCAGTTCTTGTATGTCAATAGGAGGCTTGTTTTAAAGACAAGACTACATAAACTAATTGATTTTTTATTAAGAAAAGAAAGTGTCATTTGCAAGGCAAAAAGTGGGCCTGCCAGCAGACAGGCTAGTTCAAGTCCTGGTCGCCACCGTTGTGGCCCAGAGTTGTACGGGATCTTTATTCTCAATGTGACCTGTGCGTACAGTGACTATGATGTGTGTCTGGAACCTGCAAAGACTCTAATTGAGTTCCAGAACTGGGATGTTCTTCTAACTTGCATAGAGGAAGGAGTGAAAACATTTTTGAAACGAGAACACTTATTTATTGAACCATGTAGTGAGGATGTCAGAGAATTTAATGAAGATAATGACTTTTGTTTGCATAACGCTCCAGTTCTGAAGCCCTCACTCTCTGATGAGAAGAGCATCCAAGACAGTTTTAAGAAAGCGTGTGATGAAATTGTGGATGCCTATGAAATGTGTAACGTGCAATCAAAAAATGTCAAAAGGAAATCTGTCACTGAAAAACAATCTTCAAATCTTAAAGAGTCAGATAAAAATCTACAGGAAATGGAAGTTGCCCCAAATCAGAAGGTTGCTGAACCACCCGGTGCATGTAGAAACAGCAAAGTGGAGATTCCACTGCCCAGAAGAGATGACACAGCTTCTGATTTCGTGGTACCAGATTTCTCAGAGCAGGAGCCAAAAGACACCAACAGTTCCCAAAAATTGTCTAATACTCATCTGAAACCTTCAGAAAATCTTTGTTTCTCTTTTGGTGGAGGGGCCAGATTAGAAACAAGAAAAATGGACAGTTGTGGTGACCCGCAGCATTGTGCAGGGAATTACATAAAAGATGTGGGGAGCCAGCAAGGCAAAGTCATGCAGAAAAGCAGTGCAGCCCACATCTTAGCTAGTGATGGTACTCGGTCGCCGTCTGAGGGAGAAGACCCTCCTGAAACAGCAGCGGGGCTGGACACTGTCTCTGGAAGCTCATTGATGAGACCGTGTGATGCAGGAGGAGAGGACAGGGAAACAGCTGAAGTGGTGGATGATGCTGGAAGAGGGACTGTTAGTTCAGTACCATTAAAATTGTGCTCTACAGGCCTTATAACACGTGTTACGCGAAATGAGCCCCCACCTGAACGGAAACAAACAGAAACAAACCTTGCATTAACTGTGCAGTGTAGACCTGGCCCTGGCTGTGCCAAGGACATTTTTGGTCACAAAGTAAATTTTCCGATTCAGTCTTCAGGTGCTAAGGATATTTCCAGCAATACAAATAGAGAATGTACACCTCCTTGCACCAGAAAAGTATGCATGGCTGATGGCAGTGAGCGGCCAGAGAGCAAAACTTTGTCAGATCAGGCGAGTGAGGGGACAGCTGTGCCTATTGCCACCAGTAAAAGGCATTGTGAGACATCGAATGCTACAGAATTGCCATTGGCAACTGCTTCAGGTATTCCTTACAATAAAGTTATAAAAAGCACCAGAAGGCAAATAGCTGTGCCAAGATCTCAGCCCTCTAAGAAGCTGAGCTTGTCCACACAGCTGGGCTCGTTAGAGAAGTTCAGGAGATACTATGGGAGAGTCAGGTGTACGCTACCGACACCGTTGTCAGAGCGGAGTGACTGTGGTCTCCCAGTGTTTAGTTCACAAGCTAGCTGTGACTTTTCAAAGAGTGAGAACGACAACCATGGTAGTGTGGGCACTTGTGAAATTCCAGCTTTGGAAGATACAGATTCTAATAATAGTAGCCGAGGTTTTGGTTCTTTGGAAGAGAGATTATTCTGCAGTGGAGAAACTTCACAGGACAAACAAGCCCTTTGTCAGAGACCTTTGTCATTGTCTGAATACTCTCAGGTTAGTAAAAAATATATAAGTTGTAAAAGATCACCAGGATCATTGTCATCCAAACTGTCCAGAATGAAAAGTGACCGCAAAGAGGTGGAACTTGGTGAACAATTCCAAACAGATTCAAGTAGAAAAGAGGACCACTGTTTTGATCTTGAATCTTCAAATAATGATTTTTCGTACAATGCTTGTCAAACAGATAAATCCTCAGAGGAAAAAATGAGGGAGTGTAATCACAGCATTTCTAAAGAGGATATGTGCTCGCAATCAGGCAGTATGAGAGCAGAGCCTGTGAAAAGTACGGGCAACCCATCACCACTGGCTACCACCAGTAGCATAGAAGGGGAGTGCACTGTGTCTTCAAGCAGCATTTTACCATTACCTGCTAAAAAGGGTTGTGCTAACACCGTCTGTAAGGACAAAAATCTGTTAGATGAATCCTCAGAACAAAATTTGAAAGATACTGAGGTTCCCTCTGTGACCAGCCCAAGTAATTTGGAATTCTCTGCAGACAACACAAGCACAGGCAATCCCAGGAAGGATTTGTGTTCCGACTGGCTGCAAGATTTTGATGTTTCATCGGGTAAGACAATATACATCAATAAAGCAACTGGACTGAGCACCTACAGCACTCCTCCTCCTGAAGGATTTCAGGCTGCCTGCATTCAAGATATAACAACAATGGCTGTGAATGTTGTCTCAGAGAATGGTAAGAGGGGTGGTGGTGGTTGTAAAAATGGAATGAGGTAAACTGTTTGTGTTCTGCGAGGTGCATAAAATGTCTTGCTGACAGCACCCGACAGTTTGTACTGGAATATCCACTGCCTTACTTGTAATAGCTGTATGAAAAACAGGAAAGTGCTGGAGACTGTGGAGACAGTAACACATTAACATTCAAAATATTCAAAAATTTCGTGTTTTTTAACATTTTGTCCCAACTGCAGACAACATTTACAACAACCCTTGAAATACAAACAGAAATCTAACTTTTAAATTGAGAATGTGTGATCTCCTTTCTGCAGATTTTGGAAGGCTGTTCCTTCATGCTCAGCTTTATAGGAGACGTTGTACAGCATTGTTGGTGGTTTGACGATGGAGCTTTTCCAGGGGTGTATTGGTTTTTCAGTGCTGTGGTGTTCATGAGTCTTCATTGATCTGTCTCTTGGGTTGGGTTTTGTGTGTCCTCCTGATCTGGCTCAGCAGAATGTTGTCTTTGATAATTTCCCTTCCATGGATAGATCAGTCTGTCTAGGCAGATGTTATGAGCAAAGATGCAGCCATTCATCATGTAGACCTTAATTTTCTACTGTATAATTTGTTTTGAAAAAGTAGTTTGGACTTTGTTCTAGATTGTTCTCCTGTGAAATATTTGTCTAATCAATCATGATAGCCTTTGGCTTGTTCCATTTTTGTCTTTTACTTCCTTCTTTATCACCAGTCATAGAAACACTGGTGCAATAGGTGCTTTGGTTGTTAAGCTATTCCCTTTAGGTATAGTAATTTATGCCAATAAATCTGTTGTGTCCCACTGAAGTAAATTTGCTACAAGGAGAACATCATCTCCATTTTTCTTAGGTAAAATTACTTGCAGGCACAAATGTACACTCCTTAACTAACACTTTTAATTTCTGTGGTTCACCAACTTTGGTTGCCCACAGTGCTGTTTAGTAGCCAGCCAAAGCAATGAGATGTGGAGCTTGACCTTCTGTCCAAAATATTTGGATAGTGCATTCATGTTTATGAAGAGAATATCTCCCATGCCTTTATGCTTTCAGATTACGTGTAGTCTGGACTCTTTGAAGACATATATTGTGTTGCATCTTTTTACCCCTGATGGCGCTGTTCTTACCCTTATCATTGATGTCACTCTCCATCATACCAGCAGTGCCACTTTCTCACCTCTGTCAGTGGTGTTATTCTTCCTGCAATGTCTACCACAGCTTTTTGGCTTTTCTGTGGTTGAAGTTCAGACCTCCCGAGCCTTCACAAGGTGTTTGGGCTCGGGCTAGACCCTATGGATCTTACATTTTCAAAGTTCAACAAACATGTTCTTTCACACATTTTTCAAGCAGAGGATATTAATTCTCCTTAGTCATAGGGATGAACATAACTGTCCTAACACAGCATTCACGTCTCTTGATGTTAACATCCAATAAAACTCTTGATGTTGAGTTTTGGACTGCTGTTAAGACCCAGGAGTGGAATAATTTCTTCACTTGCTATGTGTGCTTTCATTTTGCATTTGAGATTAGTGTCAGTAACCCCATGGTGTTGACTTAGAATTTCATAGCCCCATGATTTATTAAGAACAGCATCTCATACAGAATTTTAGGGAAATTACACTGGTTGGTGGCAGGTGGAAGGAGGTAAGAATATCTATATGCTCTTTTCCATGACAGCAGTGGCCATCTGCTATTTTTTCCAGTCCCGTGCTGTGTGCACAACAGAAATGCTAGGTTTTGTAAGATAGACTCAGACATCTCTGTACTGATTAAACTGATTGCTACAGTAAAATTTATCAAGCTTCATTTCACCATCAGATGCCTTTTGAATAATGTGATGCTACACATCTGTAGTAGGTTAGCATCCCAGTTCAACTTAGTCCTCATTGTTATGCCAGCTATGCTTACATTTGTTGTTACTTTTACTGCATTATTGACTAATAATGTCATTACACCAGTGTATTTTAATGAGGCAACTGAAAATGAATACTCACCTATGGTAATTGTGTGACATTTGCATGTATAAGTAGATACATTACTACCCTCAGCACCTTTTCTGATGTTACTTGTCAGAAAAATCATATTAATACTATCTCTGCCAGCCCTGGATTCTCAGTGGCCTGTGGGCAAGAAAATCCTAGCTTTATGAAAAAAAATTAGGTCCTGAACAAGGATTTTCCCTGCAGCAAGAAGCAGGGAAATGAATCTGGTTTTGATTCTATGTATAAAATACTGGATTTCTGTTCACACAGATGGTAGGTGCTTCTGTGAACTTGAGGGATAATATCTCTGAGTGAGGATCGCTGTAGAAGTTCTGTCAGAGTCTGAATTAGGTAGCGTTCTTCACTTGCCACAGTTTACCAGGAACCATGTCGGGCCAACTTGTCCTCTGTTAGGGGTTTTGTGACAGTGGGATGCTGAGTTACTCTCCTGTGCTGGGCTGCCAGTTTGGATTCTTGAAAGAATTCTCAGTCCCCAGGGTAGGACCATCATCGGTCCTTACTGGAACGGAGCCAACAGTCAGGAGTCTCGGGACTGGCCTAGGATCTCCTAGAGCCCTTTCATATTGAGCTTATCAGCACGCAGCTGGTTTTCTTTGGCGTTATCACTCTGCCACTTTTCCTGAATGCACACCCTTAATTTCTTAGTAGAAAGGAACTTTATTAATTCATTATTATTTCACAAAGAATAGAAGTCTGAATTGTACCAAAGGAAGGGTGAAATGTTTACCACTGTGCTGGAAATCCGAGCCACTTTTCTTAATAATCTTGATAACAGTGCTGGTTTGTAATATCATTAAATCATTTCTGGGTGGGTAGGAACATGTTGTTAGGCTTACTCTGATATCTCGTGTGGTCTCACTGACTTGTAGTTTTCAGTTTTACAAGTTCCTGATAACTGTATTAAGTATTGATAGGAGTGGTGATTGACAGTTTTGCCACACCTTAACAAAGGGAAGTCAGAAGTGGTTTGATATCTGACAGACTACTATATGCCTCCTCTTTCCTTCGGGGATAACACTTCTGACTGCACTAATTCTGGAAATAATTCTTTTGTGATTAAAGCAGCAGCAGATTTCTAAGGAGAGTTGCAGAAGCCATGGTAATATTTTAAAATAATACGTTTTCTGATGCAAGTGTGTGTGATAATTCTCAGCTTTTTACATATGTGCTATTATTTCTCAATGTTAAATTGCAAAATCTGCGGGATACTCTTGGTGTGTGCAGGACTAAGCACATGCTCATTTATGACAGTTTAATAATTGTATTGCTTTTTGTGATTTTGTGTGCTGTTGGTTCTACAGCAGTAAATTTCTATTGTGTTTAGGGTTTCAGTTCAGGTGCCATCCCTTTAGAAGTGAGATTGTGCTACCCTTCCTTCCTAGACCTCGAAAAGAGAAGAGTTTAGCAAGCCAGGATCTGAGAGGTAGGGCCAGCTTTCCAGGTCCAGGACACGGTGTTCTGTGGTAAAAAAAAAAAAAGAAAAAAAAAAATCAAAGAATTCTCCCAGATGTCCCAACAGGAACCCAGAATTACTCAAGGTCTGTTAACAATGGGACTGTGTGAGTCATCTCAAATCTAGAACTGGAAAAAAAAATCTTTTAGGGTTGAAGGCAGGTTAGGGGATACTTATTTACCGGATGAAATACCCAGTTCTTTGTTGAATTATGTCAGTAGTTTAAAGAATAATTACCTACTCCCTTCTTTGTACTCGTTCCAACCTTGGAATGTGAAAAATAGCTTCTATCCTCACAATTTTTTTTTGTGGTGGAAAGGATGAAATAATCTTTTTGGTATGTGGCTTTGTCCAGAGGGAGTGGGTAGCTAAACAGGTCTTTCTTTCTCTCCTCCTGCCCCATTTCCAGGGCCTGTTGAATTGTGCTGCAGCATGTTTAGGAGTCAGAAAGCTGCACAATGTCCTTCCTAGTTAGAGCAAACAATAGAGAAGCCCAGTGTCATGTTCCATTATTTATTTCTACATTCTCCCCTTTTTGTGAGGGCAAAAATTAAAATAATATTTGCCTGAGGTAAAGGTACCCAATGCACCTTCCATCGATGGATGGTGGGAGTCCCTGTATTATCTGTGTGTTCTTTCCTAGATGCTGAAGGGGAGTCTCTCCAGTCATTGTTTTCAGAATGGGATAATCCTGTTTTTGTTCCCTGCCCAGAGGTAAGTATTCTCTCACATCTCATGCTAAAACAGCAGTCAGTTTAACTTTCTGTTATTTTCTGACATGGAGACCAAAATTGCAAATATTGTAACAGCTGCGCATAAGTTATTCAGCGATATATTAGACTATAGACCTGGCAGATATGTGTTTCTATAGTCTGTTTATATATAAGTCATTGTTGTGCATTTATTCAAAGTCAGAGAGGCAGGTATCAAGCTAAGCTTTTGCCTTACGT
>NW_010324869.1:12336-17685 GCF_000700745.2 Antrostomus carolinensis | reverse complement strand
CTACAGAGATAGTCATCTTAAAAGTTAAAGGATGGCAAAATTGTAATACAGTGTCTGTCCTCTCTGTGGGCAGAGTTAAAATAACCAAGCTTTCTTCTCTGGGCTGCAATGAGTCTTAAAAGTGTATTTTACTATATGTGTTTTTATAGCCTGGCAAGATCAGAGCATGTGAGAGGGAAACAATGTTGGAGCTTTTAGAAAAACTTCCTTTGTTGTCATGAGGTAGCATTATCTTTAATCATCATGTTGTGTGTGTGTAAACATATGTATGTAACCGTTTCCACCTGCAAACAATAGAGAGGGAGCAGCAAACCACCTGCTGGTGAGTTTCTGAAAAGGAACAGTTCTGTTCGGGTGTTGCTGTGACGTGTGCTCTGACTCAGTTTGGGGTAATACATCTTTTGTAATGAGATCCATTGAGAGCTCACGTAGGCTGATAATTAACTTCAGGTTTTCTAATAGGTGCTTGAAATCAGCTGAGTGCATTGAAGTTTACGGGTAGTATCCAGGTGGGAAAGTATAAGGGGATGGAAGCAAAGGGATTTCCTAATAGTGTCTTTAGCTGGTGCTATTCTTGTGGAGAAAGCTTGGTATTTCAAAATACAGAGTTATTTCCAATTTTTCTTAAAGCTGGTTTGTTGGGGGTATTTTGCATGTGCTTGTGTTTTTTCCTGTATCCTTTATAGCCTGTTTGATCTGCAATTCTGTTTTTACAGATTGCTGTTGATGTGACCAGCAGTCAGGCTGACAATCTGGCTGTGAAAATTCATAATATCTTGTATCCTTATCGCTTCACCAAAGAGATGATTCATTCAATGCAGGTACTAGTTTTCACCCCCAAATTCCCACTCCGATGATGGGATTTGCTGATGTTTCTGCCTGGTGGGAAAGAGGTATCCAGGGAAATAGTTCATGTCCCTAATTTTCACACACACAAACAGAATTCTTGGTTGCTGTGTGATACAGGCAGGCACATGGTCATGCCAGATATTAGTGTCATCTCATGGTTAATCAGCTGTCTGCAAGTGACTCTCAAATTCCTCTGCTGTATGGTTAAATCAAATCAACAGGCAGCCCTGTTACTGCTACTTAGAAACACTATTAACTAAATTATATTTGAATGGGCAGGTTTTTTACATTTATTGTAGGCATTTGCTTAGTTTGTATTCCTCTGACACCTGTGCCCTGTAGCTTCCATTTTTATCGACCTTAGAAATGTAATTCTTCAGCAGAGTGGTTTCAAAAGCAAATCCCAGATTTTGTGAAAAGACCTGAAATTTCACTTTAGGATTTATGTCTGCTCTGAAAAGTGGTTCTTAAAAATGGCATCATAGCATCAAGCTTAACTGTTTTAGTACTTCTTTATCAAATGCTGTGAATGTTAGCTTCAAAGCTATTGTAAATGTACAGCTTCAACTTACATTCTTTGATGGTTTGCCTGGGTAGAAATGCCAAAGTGGCTTCTCTCCCTCTCTTGCATCCCAGTGACAAAAGGCTCGCAGGCCCAGTTAGCGTTATTCTCATGCAACCAGGTTGCTGACTTTGAGACTGCAGGTTCTGACCATGTGGGGCATGGTGATGTTGCTCTCTGGGGTGGACAAGGATCCAAATGATTCCCTTACTTACGTCATGTGTGAGAGAATAACAGCAGTAAATAAAGTTACTACAGTAAACAGATTATGTTTCAAAAACACAGGAGAGGAAAGCTGGAAAATGGAAGGTACCATTTTTCTGTTCACTCGTAAGAACTGTTCTTTAAAACTTACTGAGTGGTTCTGTGATAAACTTTACCCGCGTAAAGTTTTCCTTTGTATGTTTTTAAGAAGGTAAAGCTAGAAGACATTGCTACTTCCCATCTCTGAAGAAGCTAGGTACCTTCAGTACCCTATAGCAATTTTGAGAATCTCTGCAGAAAAGACCAAAAGCACAAAATATTGCATCATGCCACAGGAAAAGAGTAAAAAGAATCATTAATGTCTTGCATGCCTGCAAAGAAATAGGATCATCCATTCATTTTTACCTCAGAGGTGGACAATGCAGCAGTGAGCTCTGTCTATATGACTTGGGGAGAAGTTCCTCCCTAACACCACATCTGTTAGTTTTAAATCTGACAAAAAGATACTGAAAGCATTGTGCATCCCTGCTCAGTATTCCCTGTAGCTCTGGTTGATTTCTGATGCATGAGGGGAAGGTGGAATCAAGACACAGAGGCAAATTCTCCATCAGAAAATGAGGAAAAAAAAATGCTTCCTAGCTCCTACAGATGATCAACACAAGTCCTTAAACACAGGGCAGGTTAAAAAAGGTTGTTTACATTCTCTTTTGGTGATGTCAGCCAATCAAATACTCAGAGTCGCTGTGCACAGCTCTAATTCCCAGCTCAAGGAGGCTTCTACACCAGCATTTAATCCATTCTGTAAATTTCCAGCTCCGCCTTAGAACAATTACAGCTCTTGCCCTTATAACTCTCTTTGAAACTTTCTCTTGGTTCCAGACTAAACTGTTTCATGACCAATTTATGGTCATTTGACCTTCTGCCAGTATTGTCTTTTAGTTTAAATAATTGCTGCCTTTTCCATATTTAGTCCCCCACTGTATTTATAAAGAATAATTATATACCTTCTCAGTCTCAGTTGTGCTAGGCCAAATTCTTTAAGCCTTTGGGATTAGAAACGATGTGGTTTCCACTCCCCTAATCACCCTACTAGCTATTGGTTTGCTTGATCCATTTTGATTGTCATCTTCTTTTGTTTACCTTAATTTTTAAAATAATTTTACCACTGGGTAATAATTTTTCTGAGTATCTTACAGGTTCTTCAACAAGTGGACAATAAATTTATCGCTTGTTTAATCAACACTAGGAATGAAATGGATAAAAAGACAGGTAAGAGTGGTTGTTAACATGAAGTTGAGGTGGCTGTTAAGTGCAGTTAGACTGCAGAGGGAACACTATCCTGTTTGTATTCTCTTCTTGCCTTGGGACGATATTGTGGCTAGAGGAAAATGTTAGTCTTCACTTGAAATTTCCTGGATCTTCTTTTATCTTTATTTTGGACATTGTTGAATGTTCCTACTGCCTTCAGATTAGTGCTATAAAAATAGATTGTACTCAAATTACTAAAATCTTTCGGACTCTGTTCACAGTGTCTGGACATACTCACTGTTGAAGCTTCCTGAAGCTGTACAAAAAGGCATTCAAAACCAGTAGTTTTTGTAACATTTTTAAAGACTGACAGAACAGTTTGTGGGTGACCTCAGCTCTCATTCTGAAGTTAGATTAAGATGTCAATAGACAAGAGTTTCTGACTCAATCTAATTACCTTAATTTAAATGCCAATTTGTATCGCTGAATTTCTGTTCCATAGTGACTTTATGTTCTGCCAACACAGCCTCCTCCTCACATTATTTCTGTGAAACTGGCTGATAGTTACCTTCTAAATGTGGTCTCTAGGGAGTGGCCATTTGTCCCAACCTGTGCAGTTGTCTGGTACAAAGTTGCTCTTTCTCATCTCTTGTGGTACATTTTTAGATGGAAACCTCTTGATTTTGGTGGACCAACATGCAGCTCATGAACGGATCCGCTTGGAGCAGCTTATTGCAGGTGAGGATTCAGATGGTCTTAGGAAGAAGGATAATCAGTGCACAGAAAAGTACAAACAAGCCGTCTGAAAGGGATGTATGGAACCAATAGGTTATTAATTTTTATCCTCATCCCTAGGAGAGTGCAGATATTCAGTATCTATAGCAGTCAGTATTGGCAGCTGAAAATTGTTACAATATTTCCAAAAATAGAAGATATACTCCCTACCCACAGAATGATCAAACTAAAATAGTTCTGACATAATGAAAGAGCAGGAAGACTGATAGGAAAAACAATGAAGAGGAAATAGAACAGCATCAATAAGATTATGTGGTTATGCTGTGAAGAATAAGACATGTGATGCAGAGTAAAGAGCATAGTTCATTTGGTTCCTTTTTAGCTGCATACTCTGCTTAAAGCCTAAAATTTCCACAGTCTGAAACTGTTTCGAAAGGGATAATGGTCTTCTCTGTAAGCTCATTAGCCATTGGTTTCAGTGTTAAAAAGCACAATAACCATCCATCAAGTACTTAAAAATCATTGACCTTCTCTTTCATCAATAAATACTGCACAGTTCTTGCAGAGAGAGTTCCAGGAACTCTGCTCCTTTTGGTCAGGTACTGAAAAAAGTTAAAGACTGAAAGGAGAAATGCTTAATGAATAGTATTTTAATGCCATTTATATCAGACTTTTCTGTGGAAAAATTTCTCTCTGTGAGTTGGACTAAATATATCAGGGGTTTTTCTGAGGGTTTTTTTTTTTTTTGCTATTTAGGGTGACTCTTTTTTGGAACTGGTGGGAAAAAACAAAGTGGCATTAACCAGCCCTTCCCTAGAGACTAGATGTCTGATTTGTGACATTCCCAGTCCTCCACAAGTTTCAGGAGGAGGCATTCTGTGGTGACTCTTTAATCCAGAGGATTACATGCCAAACCATAGGGTCATTAAGGGTAATGCCTGCGTAAATATTCTAGGAGAGAATACTTCTAAATGATTCATTCACAGATTCCTATGAGAAGCAAGCGGCAGCATGTGGCAAGAAGAAATTACTGTCCTCCTCCATCTCTCCCCCTTTGGAGATTGAAGTTACAGAAGAACAAAGAAGATTCCTACGGTTAGTAATGGCCAGTAGCTCTAAAGTTCTGGGGACAGTTGGGTTGAGCAGGAAGATCTCTATATATTGCTCGGTTACCATGAAGCTCAGATATAGCTGAAAGAATTAACAGCTGCTTTCCTGACCCGAGACCAATCAGCTATATCTGTGCTGAGGAAAATAGGTGTGCTTCTTGGGGACATGGTTACAACATCTCAAGACAAAATCCTGTGGTGTGCTGTCTCTGTGCCTCTGTGATGTGCTCTGGTCCCTGGGAGAGTAAATCTTCATGTGTGGGCCAGGAGAGGAACAAAGCAGTCTCCAACAGATCCTACTGTCTGGGGCTCAGGACTTGGGAGTGCATACTAGAGGGCAGTGCCCGTGGTGACAGTCTAGTCACAGATTTAACAGGCACTGTTTGAGAAGAACAGGATGGAAAGTTTGTATTGTGAATCCTTCAAAAACGCATTCCTTAATCCTGGGGCCCTGCCAAGAGTAACCAATGAACACTGTTTCCCAAGTGTTTCAGAATGGTGGCCTAGCTACTATTAGGATATTTAACTTGTACTGCAGGAGTTCAGATACAGCTTTGTTGTTGGGCTATTGCAGACCTATTGGACACTAATAAAACTTTTTTCCCCAAAATGCCTGTCTGTCACCTGCCACATGCAATTGTG
>NW_010324869.1:0-12295 GCF_000700745.2 Antrostomus carolinensis | reverse complement strand
GCAGGTGAAGTTCTGTGTTAACATTCACGGGACTACCTCATTATTATCAAACTGCTCTTTTTTTTTTTTTGATTCCTATGGCAAACTCAACAGCTTTTAAGTCATTCCTTGTTAAGATTGTTGCCTGTTATAGAAATACACTTGTTTGGTGTAAAGCCCTTTTTGGATGTATTCCAATCATAACAGTGTCACTGCTGTATCCGTTTGGTAACTCTTTTGTGTGATAATGGCCAATACCAGAAATTCCAAAGGAGAGGTTACAGCTGTTATGTTCCACCTGCCTTAGGGAAAAATGTGAGAACAAATAGATCAAAGTATTCCTGATAATTTGCATTTATTTGTCTTTAGGGGCAGTGCAGTCAGTTTTTCTGTCCATTTTTCATTATACCTTTTTCATTCATGCTACTGATTTCATTCATTATTTTCCCATTTAAGTTTTGATGGAGTTCGCCATTGTCTTTAGTCTCAGCCAACCTAAATAATTTAGTGTTTTCTACAAATTGTCTTGCTTGACCATGCCCCTTCTTTTCCACATCATTAATACACAATTATGAAGATACAGATCAGGACTCATGTCATATTGAACGCTCACCAACTGCTGCCAGTGTACCTTTTTTCCGTAGTCTCTAAATCATAACAAGTGTTACTTCTCTATCCATAACAACTTTTTGTATTTGCATTTCTAGCCAGTTTTAAGACATGGCATGAAAGGCTTTTTGAAAGACCAAATAAATTCTGTGAGCTACTTTTCTTCATCAGCTATATCACAAACATACTACAAAAATCAGTAAGATAAAGTAAATTGGAGAAGCTTGGTGTTCTTTTAAGGACACTGGTTAAATTATTCAGCACAGTGGGATGCCAGTTGTGATTTTCAGTTATCACTTAAGATAATTGATTCAGGAAGCTTACTGGTGCTTTTATTGTGTTGCTCTTTATTACTATTGGCAGTCAGTCTCTTTACAATCACTTTGTGAGACTACCCTTACTAAAAAGTTACAAATTAAAAGTACTATGCAAAAAGTACTACGTAAAAATCTAAATTCTGTTGTTATTGTTGCTGGCAGAGTATGACTATATATTCTGTGTTAAAATTTGATCTAATGAAATAAATTAACTTCCTTAAAAGATCTTTCTCTTCAACTATGCTTGCTACTTAATAGTTCAGCTGGACCTCTGGTTCACCTGCAACTTTGATTCTGTTATTTGTCTACTAAGCATTGTAGTGATGTATTGTTCTGTTGACTCTCTTGAACTTCCTTCTTTTTTTTTTTCCTTAAAAAAAAGAAACAGGCCTGACTTTTTGACTTCAATAGCTGCTTGGATTCTGTCATTTCACCACAATGGGCTTTTTCTGTCTTTCACTGCTCTTGCTGAAGGCTATACATGTCTTCTTTTTCTGGAGTAGAATTATGCAAGTCATCTCCATATGGAGGCTTATAATTGTCTTATTCTCGTGACTGATTTTAGTAAGTTTAGCTTAGCTTCCTTTTTATTCAGAGAATCTCTCTTCTAAAATTGTCCTTCATCACCTTTGTTTTAAGCAAATATTCCCTGAGTTAATAAAATAAACTATATATTGTTACAGTTGTTTTCATTTTGAAGAGAAGTTCTCATCTGACTGTGAAGTCCCATTTTTGTGTGTATTTTTCTATCCATAGGGTGACATATGTCAAATTAACTAGAGGTTCCTGGGTTCTCTTTGCTTAATGGGATATAAAGTTCATTAAACCAGCATCAGTTTATTACAGTATTTTTTTAATCATAAGTATTTGCTATTATGTGTCATCTGAAATCACAGTTTTTTAGGTTAGACTTAAAGGAGTCTTTATGCTGCATAATTTCAACATTTGGAGTGTTTGTGTGTTGAACCAGACACCTTGTGCATCTTTAGAAAAAATAGATTTATAAATTTAGATATAAAGCTTCTCTCCACATAACACAGGAACTCGTAAATCTTGTGATTGTGGAATATGAAATTTACACAGTTGATTGGAGTGAAAAAACATGGCTGAATGTAGGCTGAAAGGGCAAAATTATTTAGAATCTCATGATGCATGGATTTTGAGATTGGAAAAGTGTTTCAGGAATAAACCTACATGGTGACTACAGAAATATTTAGGCATGCTGTGGAGACATAGCTACTGTGGTTGTTGTCTTACTTCTGGTATTTTTTTTCCTCAGATGCTGCTACAAAAATTTGGAGGACTTGGGTCTTGAATTATCATTTCCTGAGACCAACACCTCCTTGATTCTAGTGAGGAGAGTGCCAGTGTGTTTTATAGAGAAAGAAGCCAGTGAATTACGACGGAAAAGACAACCTGTCACTAAAAGCATTGTGGAGGTCAGCTGTGGATATGGGTGAAATTGTGATACTGAGTCTTGCTCTGTGTTAATAGCCCAGGGTATTAGAGTATCTCTGTTAGGAGGGAGACAGTGAAGTCCCTTGGCAGATGTAGGTGCCATCCCTTTCAGTAGTTAAATAGTCCCACAGATAGTCCCAGAAATGATAGGAGACTGTTTCAGACTTGGACTACTGGAGAAGCTCAGAAAAATAGTGTATCGTGCAGGTGTTTCAATAGTTTACTGCTCATGAATGCTTGAATGAACAGTAAGTACTTGAATGAACAGTTAAATTATTAATATTGCCAATACAGAAATATTATTTATTAGGATTTAAAGTTTTCTTCATGAAACTTCTACACGGGCAGTGCAGCTTTCTAAAAGCTGCGGTTCCAGATGTTCTGCAGTTTGAGGAAGAAACTGATGAACTGATTACTTGCAGTTTCCATTGTAAACAATTCTCCACAATCATAACTGCTTCAAGGACTCCTTAAAAATTGTTTCTGGAGTACCATATTCAGCCTGCAGGCTGAGCCGTTGTGAATCAGTCCAGTCTTGCCATGCATCTCTCTTTGATATGAAAAGAAGAAATGGAGAAGATTATTCATCTGATTAAATTTTCTTTTGCAACCTTGCTGTAATTGGGAAGAACTGAAAATACACTCTCCTGGTGTGATCTGGGAGCCGAGGGCACTAAAAGCGGCAGAGGAGGGGATCAGGTCTGTGCCTCATGAACACTTATTCTTAGCTGACACCTCAAGATCTCACGAGCATTTTGGCACATCTGTTCTGCAATCCTTTTTATTTTAATTAGGACTGGCAGCAACTATTCATGATTGATTATGAATTCATTGCATTTTAGACATCAGAAATTAAATCCACGTGGACTATTATCCAAAGAAGTAAGGGCAGTTACCTCAGTAATTGTACTCTGAGGTATAAAGAGTTCCATTATGCCCATTCTACTGATAGGCAACTGATGCGGAGGGAAACCAAGTGATTAGTCTAAAGTCTGATAAGATACTTGTGAGAGGTCAGGACTTGCATGTAGATCTTTCACAATGTGGTCAGTATACTAGCAACAGCATAATTTTTCCTGGTTCTGGCAGTTGCACAGTAAATTATACACAGTATAGACAATGAAAGAGAGAAAAAATAAATGATGATATTATCTTTTTCTTTCCAGGAGCTTCTTCAAGAACAAGTTGAGGTGAGTTACTGTCTGCTTCTGAAGTTGACTATAATAATGCAAAGCTTACTGCATGAACCAAAGGGAGTAAGCGTGTTAAGCCTCAAATGAGAGGGATGGACTAGATACTCCACTAGCTTTTCCTTGTTTTTAGTTTCCTTTGTGTTACAGTTGTTCCTTTTTCTCATATTAAATGGAAAGTAAGATGATGTTCCCTTGCTACTTTTAGTTAGTGCAGACCACGGGAGGAGGAGCACGAGGGACACTGCCTCTGACGTTTCTGAAGGTGTTAGCTTCCCAGGCCTGTCATGGTAGGGAAACTGTACTGTACTTTTCTTTTTCTTTTGTTTTTCTTTCTTTACCTTTCTGTCTCTACACAGCATCCTCCCTGGGGCAGTGGTTTCAGAATGTGTTTGCAGGAATTCCAGGGTTACAGACTGTTTTTTTCAGAGGGATGAGGAGTTAATGGTCTTTTAATGGGTATCGCTATGAGGCACAAGCAGTACTGCACTGATTTATTAACGTATGGGCCTAAGGTACTTTCCAACCCTCACATGAAACACAGAATACAGTTCTCGGGTGCACTCATCCCTGTGAGCTCTAAACCATTCAAATAACGGCTCTGTGAAGGGGCAGAGGGAGGTGCTGGAATCTGCTTGAAAGCAAGCAGGAAAGACTTAGATGCTCTTCCCAGAAAGCATTTTTTAAATTTTGTAATATCAAAAGTGCTAGTTTAAGTGTGCCTGTGACCTTTCAAGTATTTGTGGAAGGAGTGCAGTAGGAATTTATATCTTCTAAGGAACTATGGCTTTCCAGCACCTCTAAATGAGCAGACCTTACAGGTGTAGACTGCAGTAGCTCCAGCCTCTCGTGGCGGTTCCTGTGCCATATACAGTATTAACAATATGCTGAAAGGGTAAAAGTGAACCAAAAGCATCCATTTTCACAGACTATCACTGCATTCTACAAATGGCAGACAACAGATAATTCTTTTATATCTAAAAATGTCCCAGAGCTGAAAGGCTGAGTGCAGATGGTCTCGTGCATCTGTGATTGCCAACACCTCTGAAATAAATAACTCCTTAATGTTCCGCTTGGATTTCCTCTGGATGCCATTAAGTGCTTACTTGTGAGAAAGGACCTAGTGGTAGGGCTGGCATGTGGTCTTGGAACTGATATAGAACTGATAAAGCCTATGGAACTGATATTAGCTTTGTGAGCTGGTTGGATCTTCAGCCATCACACACATACATTAAAAAAAAAAAAAAAAGGCAGCCCATTTGAAAAGCCAAAACCTCATAATCTCACCATGCATCAGACTTGGGTTACGTGGAAGTTTAGGACATGGAGGGCCCTAAGTCTGCCATACTGCAGCCTTTGGGCCGCCTTTGCATCCTCCCAGCTCATCTTTGGGAGCTGCCCAGTTTTCTGTGAAAACCACATTTGTGGAGGGAAGTCTGCTGGGTGGTTTGAAGTCTCTTTGGCAGTGTGTGCAAGAATTTGTATCTTTTTTTCAGGAGCTATCAAGTTTAATGAGTATTTGACTTTGGAGGAGAGCTGCAGGCTTATTGAAGCTTTGTCATCTTGCCAGCTGCCCTTCCAGTGTGCTCATGGAAGACCTTCCATGATGCCTCTTGCAGACATAGACCATCTACAGCAGGAAAATCAGGTACTGTGGGACACAGATACACCTCTGATTATCAGAGGCATGTCATGTATGTGTGTGTTAGAACTAGAATGGACCAGTTTGAAACCATCACCCCTGACTGTATCTTACTTGAATTTTTACATAGCTGTTACCAATAAAATAAAGCTTTAGAAGATTAAACCTCTGTCCTGCAAACACTTTAGCAAGGGTCTTACCATATTTCATTTGAGTGGTCACACTGACTTGATTGGGGTCTGCTGGTCCTTAAAGTTAAGCATATATTTGAAGCATTTGCAGTTTTTAAGTGCAAAGCTTGAAAAACATGTAAATTCTGATACTCTGTTAGTGGCAAAGATGCTAATTAAACAAATGCCTACTTCCCCAAAGTTCAAGATGCTATAAAATAGGGGAAAAAGGCAAAGAAATGGCAAAATTTAAATTAAGAAAAAAAGATAATAATTACTCCTCCCCTTTTGCTATTACTGTGCTGAGTTATGAGATTGGGTTCTGTTGAGTCAGGTGGGACTCTGAATTAGATACTAAAAAAACCTGGGAACAACTGTATGATGGCAAGGACTATGGAGGCACTGACGTTCATTTACCTAGTTGTGACTTAGTGCTTCTCAATTTTTCTCTTTCCAGCCTAAACCTAACTTGGCTAGGCTGCGGAAGATGGTGCGAGCATGGCATCTATTTGGAAAAAAAAGACTCTAATTTTAAAAAGTTACAATTGTAAGCTGCAAGCACTAGAAGTGTTGGTATGATGCAGGTCCCCCTGTTGTTAAACAACACCCTGTGTGGAGCCAAGTTTCTGAGCCAGTGCGGTAACTGAAGTTCTGCTCCGAGTACTGACATACGAAGCAGAGACCAGCCAGGAGAACGCGGCAGGAGGAGCCCAACCTCAGAGCCTGGAGAAGCATCTCTGACACTAAGGAATGGCACTGTGAGCCTGCGCCTGATGTCAGTGCTGGACCAGCAGAGGCCAGAAGTTGCAGCCGCTCACGGTTACTGAAGTGCATTTTCTGTGCAAGCACAGCGCGATTCTGCGCAATAGAGAGGAGACTTTTAATTAATGTATTTTATAGTGCTTTGAAAATTGGGAGGTATTTATTAATAAAATTAACACTAAACTCTCCTTGGGCTCATGCCAGTGGTTGGAATGAGGAGTGACTGAATGAGGACAGCTTCATAGTATATATAGGCCAACTTAGGATCAAAAAACATTCTTTTTATTTAACTAGGCAGTGAATGACACACCCAGCTGTTTTCTCCAGCTCCCTGCAGTTTGCATTCTTGAGTGAGAGATTTCTAAATCCTAGCATAGCTCCACGTCCCCAGGGTATAGAAACTTACCTCCACAGAAATAACTAAATAGCTGACAGTATTTTTTACAATAGGCAGACTTTTTTTTACAGGTTCCAGTTCCATTTTGTGTCTCAGTCTAATGTAGAGGAGTAGAGTTTATTTCAGAACAGTAAAAGAAGATGACATCTTTGTTTAATCACAGACATCCAACTTCAAATCAAATCAAGTAGATAGTGCTGAATCAAAAGCAAAATAAGGAGTGGAAACCTCTCATTTGCTGCCTTAACTGGGGTGTAGTGTATTGCTATACATTGATAAAAGGGACTAAGGAAAAGGGATCTGACTGACCTGCAAGAGCCTGAGATTTCTAAGGCGTTCTCACAAAAAATCAAGACCGTTCCAAATGAGACAAGATGTCCACCCAAGAAGAATAATCACAGTCACTTAGATTACAGTAAGCAAAGCAAGAGCTTGAGCTTTGCCTTCTGACAAGGGAGGTATGCTAGGTAGTGGATGGAACTTCTGAAGGTCTGCCTTTCATCAAGAGTGGAATTTCTATTCCAGCATTGTACAAAAACCTGGTTTGCATTTCAGTAACTCACCAAAAATTGTCAGAAAATTCTATCCAAAAAAGCAAATTTTAAGACAGCTGCCAGCAGCTATCACATTCATGTGCAAAGGCACACCGGAAAGCCTGCTACTGCAGGTAAGTGCAGGGAACTCACTACACCAGTAAAACTCCTGATACTTAAAGAAACAAATTAACTGTATATAGACAACATGCTTAACAGCGAGATGACTGTAAACAGCCTTTATTGCAGCACACTTTGAGGTAACAGCTTAGCTGCCCCAGAGTTACACGCATGCCTTGCTCTTTCCGAATCAAAGTGGGTTAGCAGCTCCATGCGGCTCGTCACACAGCACAGGGATCGATACCAGTACAAAAGCTCTGCCTTCTGTTGCTTTTGGGTAGGAAAGACATTGTGCTGAACAAATTTCCCACTGATTCCCCACAGCAACCCATCTTTGCAACATACACTTTAGTTAGCTGTTGTATCTTTCTACAGAGAAAGACAGGAAAAGTCTGGAGAGTGACTTTAGAGTTCATAGTCATCTGGATGGTAGAGCTCACTCATGAGGCGGTAGATGTAGGAAGGCGCATTACCCCCAATGTTAGAAATGAAGAGAGTAATTAGTTCTGGAGGGACGTAGTCAAACACCGGGCAGTGAACATTGATCTTTGCCAGGATCTCCCCTGTAAAGTGAACAGCACCAATATTAGACAAAGCAACTCAAAGTAAAGTAAATGCACCTTCTGCACATCTGCCTGAGCCCCCAAAGAAACCAGCTATGCACGTGCCACCCTAAAGTCAGTACTGGCACATCCTGAGTCCTTTACTGGGACATCCAGCTTCCTCAGTGATGTTGAATCACAGGTATACAGCAATCTTGGATGAGTGGCAGCACTCTCTCTTGGTAGTTTTCACTGATAACCCCTCTGGTGCAGATGTACTAATTGCCAGAAAACCTGCCTGATGCTGACAAAGTTATTATTTCAACAGAAGCTCAGAAGGACAAAAACAAAAACCTGTGCCCAACCTGGTATCTTCATTTCAAAAGTTTATCACACAGAAACAGGGCTTTGAAAGAGACTTTACTATCTGAAAGCAGGCTTGGGAGCTGCCACCTTTCTGAAGACAGTGCTTGTGTGGGAAGCCCATTACAGAGACACTGGGTTTCAAAAAGTGGATCACATAACCAAGCTTCAAGAGGTTAACACGAGTTGAAGGAAAGAAAGGAAGCTGCCCTCGGTGCTGAGCATATGCTCTGTCCCACAGGAAACTGCCACCTGCCTGGCACCATTATCACAATCCCATAATAAAACACTGACTATTTCAGAGCAGAAACAAACAAGCAAAGATGGTGTTCAAAGGAAATCCCTTTTCTGTACTTTCTGTTGTAGAAAGTTATATCTAGAACAGGATGGCTCCCAGCATTTTTTCTGCTTAGGACAATAGGAAAGAATTTTCTGTCTTGGATTACAGGACAGTCTCATGTTTAAATTTTGTGTAAGCTATTAGACAGATATTTAAAAATTATAGGCTAAACCAGCTTGACCAGCCTGTATTAAGAAGAACCTGTACCTTCTGTGAACGGCAGCACCTCCTGTGGCGACACAAACTTGTGGAATGAATCTTCTTCATTAGGGAACTGAATGAGAAAGAGTACAAGTAGGTCAGGAGAAAAAAACAACAACAAAAACAAACAAGAAGAGACTGCCTTACTGTCCTAGTGAAAACAGACCCTGGGTGCCAGAAGGAACTAAAGCAGAGGAGGAGGACTTGTCAGTGACACTACATCTCTTTAACAGTGCTTGTGCCTAGAGCCTCTGTAACATCTACAGCTGAAAGGTTTTACCTCAGAGCTTTTAGAGCCTTCTATGACCTGGCTGCCCTTCTGCAAAGCCTAGGGATGTGGAGCAGAGAAGTGACTTCCTCAGTCTGCAACTTCATCTGACAGCACTGTAAAAGTACTGAGTGTAAGAAAGAGTTCAGAGCATCTCCAGCTATCTCCTCTGTCAGTACAGAGGGTCTTTCCACACTACAGTTGTACACTGAAATCCACGGTGGTGGACGAAAAGTATGGTGATGTCAGTCTCTAGTAGGCAGTGGTCTACATCCTTACACCCAATGCACTGCCCACGCAAGGCATGTGGCAGAGGAGGTGCTTCAGGGAGATCCCGATTGGCATGCCAGACTTGGGTGAGGATCTCTCTGAAGGAACAGCACTAGATGGGGGAGATGGCTCGTTTACCAGCCTTGCCTTGGGACAGGTGGTGCTGTCCACCCCAAGCTTCCACAAGCATCAAATCATTCCCCATGTCTAGCAGAGCAGGTGCAGTCCTGCAGAGCTGCTGTACTTACCTGCGGTGAAAGCTTGAACATGGGGGCGCAGACGATGAGCGGAGTGGAGTGGTGTTTAGCTGCCAGGGCCAGAGTGTGCGTCCCACTCACAGCAATCAGGGCGCCGTTGGCCAGGATTGTCTTCGTACCAATTATGACCTTAAAAGGCAAATCAGCATTAGATAGCATGTTCCACAGCAAACTGGGGAAGGAACGTCTCCTGGCTCAGACCCTGCTTGATGAGCTGGAGGAGGAGTTTGTCAGAACAGCCAGCGGCTGGAGTTACAGGGCAGCTGGATGCCTCATCTGTTTCATCTGGCACTGGCTCTGCACCGAGACGTTCTCCTCCAACAAGAGCATGACTCCAGCATGGTGAGGCCAGCACAGAGAACTTCAGAGGACAAATGTCTGTTCTACTGCAGGGAACACTGAGCAGAAACTGGGCTGTGTTCCCTGTTGTTCTACAAGCCTGCAAAGTAAGCTCTGTATGAGTAACTTGACTGCTGGCTGCAACAACTCCCTTGCTGTAAAATGGGAATAACGTGAAGCAGCTTAAAATACATTGCTAAGAAGTGGTGTGGCTGGATTTTATTATGTTACAAGTAGGTTTGGGGTTGGTTGGTTGTTTTTTTTTTTTAGTTTGGGATGCCAAGTCTTCATCTCTATAAAAAGTACAGAAGAGGTCTGTTTGAAATTACACACCTTGCTGATTCCTTTCACCACCCATCTTGTGTTCCACACAAGGGGAGTTTCTCCTCTTTGGAAATGCTTTATTTTGTTCCACCTTCTTTAAAAAACATGAAGTTAATCCTTTGAGGCTTTGCTGTCTTGGTTTCTTGTAACTGTTCTGCCTGTTAGCCACTAAAGCAGAAAAACCTATCACCATGCAGTCAGTCCTTGTACTGACGTGGGGTTCCACACAGAAGCTCCACCCCAGCTGTAAACAGGGACTATTATAGCGCAGAAACGCATCCATCGCTGCTGGGACCTGCAGCTGGTTTGGGAGGCCTAAGCTCCAAACCTGCCATGAACCCCCTCCTCCAGCAGAGCCCTCCTTACCTTGTTGACTCGAGACATGACAGCAAAAATAGCTGCATCACTCATGACAGTAGTTTCAATGTTCTCCTTCGACAGTCGGACAGCCATTTCATGACCCTAAAAAGAGAGAGAACCCAAGTGGTCCCCTGGGACGTAGCTCTGCACTGCAGTTGTAGAGATATTAGCGCTCAATTTCTGCCTGAACCGCAAAATCACCAAGCGATGAAGCACAAATGCAGCCCTCCAGCTGAAGTGGCCACAGGGCAGTACCTGGCAGAACGGCGCACACTCCGCCACGATCACCTGGAACTTCCTCTTGCGGGCAGCTTCCTTCAGGAAGGCCTCCACGGTGCGCGAGTACCCGACGGTCATGATCACCTCGTTGGAGTGGATGTGCTCCAGCGCCTGCATGGCGATGTTATCGGTGGTGCCCTCTGTAACAGAAGGGAGCAAAAGCAACACTCGTGCTGCTAGGGCTGTCCTCCAGCAAGGTCATTTTTCACTAAAGTGATGCAGTAAGCACTGGTAGAGCAGGAGCAGCTTTTCTCCCATTCTCCATACCAGTGGAGAGGGACCGAGAAGCTGGCCCTTGAACGCTTCGTGCTCCCTAACCACTCAGAGAAATAGTCACATTGAAAACTCCATCACGAGGGGAGTGGATTGTGTCAGCACTACTCCAGATAACCACCGTGCCCACATAACAACTAGTGACAGAAATGCAATGGTTTTACAGCTCAGTAGCACTAGAACCATGTGGAAAGGAAAGACGGGGCAACCTGGGCCTCAGAAGGAGAGTTGGGTGCCTGATCCATCACAAGATCACAGAAAAACATATCATGGTGCTTTGTGACAAGGGTCAGGTTCTATCCCACAGGGATTAGGTCCAACCTTCGCATATTGTTGATACTCTTCTTCAGGACTCAACTCAAGACTTCCCAGAAGACCCAGAGCACAGGCCAATAGACCCCCCATACTGTTCCCTCCACAGTGTTCCACCCACCTCCCTGTAAGTCAAAGAGGACTTTTAAGTCCTGGGAGCAGCAGGACTTCAGTTCCTTAGTTCCTTCAGATTAAGCCTAGATCCTTGCTCTTTTCTTTCCACCAAAGAGGAGGGAGAAGCATGAGTCCCATCCCACACAAAGCCCCTCTCATGGAGCAACTCAGACCCATCCGTACCTAGCTCTATTAGCAGCTCGTTAATAGCTTCAATAACATTAGCTCTGAGGGGAGGATAAGGGGTCCTGAAATCCTCGCTCAGTCCTCCGGAGGTCAGGAGCTTGTGCAGGGATTCTTGCTGGTCACTCTCCTCGCTGCGCCCATGAAGCCTGCGGAGAGAAGCAGCCCTTCAGCCTCGGGAGAGAGCGCGGGGCGTGGCCAGGCTGACCAGCATCCCCAGAGCACAGCACACCTGCATGTGAACAGAGAGGAAGGAAAACCACCACGCCACGCCACGCCACGCCACAGAGCTTCCCTAGCTGTCTCTGGCAGAAAGACACCTGAAGCCCTGCCAGGAAGCGCCTTCCTAAGTCATGTGCAAACGCTGCAGCCCACAGATGAGGAGCAGGCTCAAGGCCACTGCTCCAGCAGGATGGACCCTCCTGGGAATGCAAGGAGAGAACAGCTGGAGGTGAGGGCACAGCCTGTTCTCATGCAGCCACAACACATACACCAACGGAGTTTCACTAGAGGAAATGTTGTCAGCTGCGCTGAAAACAACAGGTTCCCTCTGATGTTAAACTCACTGAATTCCTCTATGGGGGAAGTGGGAAAAGGGGGTGAAGGACACTAAAGGGGTCTCACAGAAGCACCAGAACACACTGCATGGGAGGGTGTCCTGAGTTTGCTAGGATAGAGTTAATTTTCCTTTTA
>NW_010324868.1:395-604 GCF_000700745.2 Antrostomus carolinensis | reverse complement strand
CTGTCACCGCCACGATGGCACCCTGGGGACACCGGGGTGGGGGAGGGGTGAGGTCCTCATGGTGGTGAGGACGTGGGGGATGGGAACCAACCTCAACCCCATGAGAACCAACGAGATCTATGGGTTCCATCATGGTGGAGATGGGTTTTTTTGAGGGGTAGATCCAACAATTTGGGGTTCTTAGAGGTTTTGTGGGGTTTTTGGGGTGT
>NW_010324868.1:0-224 GCF_000700745.2 Antrostomus carolinensis | reverse complement strand
GACCCCCCACCTGACGTTGACAACCCTCCACGATGATGAGTTTCTGCTGGGGGGAGGTGCGGGCGAAGACGATCTCGGTGTGGTTGCGAAGGATCTCGTCGATCTGCTCCGAGCTCATGTCCTTCAGGTCGGTGCCGTGGATCACACAGGCCTTGGCATCTCTGGGGGGACATGAGGGGGACATGGGGGGGGTCAAAAATGCACCCCCAAAAAGGTGACACCCC
>NW_010324867.1:2625-3443 GCF_000700745.2 Antrostomus carolinensis | reverse complement strand
AAGTGGCCGCTTGCTGAGGGACCTATGCGGGACCCAGATCCCACTCCCGGCGCCAGTGACACGGGCTCCCGTGGATGTCCTGCCCCCGCTCCACACCCACCCCAGCCGCACACACACTTTCCTCTTTCAGGTCAGTTATGATGTTTGCCTCCTTGGTAGCACAGTGGGGGCAGGAGCTGAGACCCTGCTCCGCTTTAGACGGGAAATACAGCCCGCCTCAGGCTGCGCTTTTCTGCGGACTGCACAAACAAAACCAGCTCCCTCGGAAAAAAAAAGGGGGGGGAAAGAGGGGGAAAGCCAGTGTACGGCTTGATCAGAAACTGGTACTACTCTAAGGGAGAGCTGGGGAAAGGCTCTGTGTAAATCGGGCCAGAGCTACCGTCCTCAAGTCTAGAAAATGCCTCAGCAGCTGAGCGCGTCTGGAGAGCTCCTGCCTGCTGTCACGCGTCCTCCATCCCAAGGAGTCCTTCCTTTCCCTCTGAGCCTGCTGCAAAGGGTACGGACAAATCGCTCTGGGCTCTCGGAGCATCCCACATAGGGTTTCGCGGAGGCTCAAGTGCGGGGTAAGGGCAACTACCGAAATACTGTCTATTTTTCTGCGGCAGTGGGCAGAGCCGTCACGACCCTCTTCTCCACACACGGAAGGCTCTTCTCCTCCGGGGGCTGCAACACAGCACCGGCTGAAGGGAATCCCCAGCAGTGGCTGACTCTGCCCCGGGCTCCCTGATGGTCGTACCGAGCCCAAGCGCTCTCTAAGAAGATGCCAGGCCGGAGGCCGTCTGTGCTCTCACCTCCAGGAGCAGATGTGCCTTAGGGAG
>NW_010324867.1:1715-2478 GCF_000700745.2 Antrostomus carolinensis | reverse complement strand
CCCCCCCCGCCGAAACGCCTCCCTGGTTTGTAGCGGCATCCGAGGAGCGTGGCCAGCTTCGTGCGTGCTCTTGTTCCCGGTACGGAGTGAGCACTGCCCTGGCTGTCCCCCCGTCCCGGCGGGTGTTGCTCCCGCGGGGCTGGGCTCTGGGAATCGGAGCAGCACCGCCCCGAGGGCACCGGCGAGGAGGTGCCGCCAGCGGGGTCACTGGGACCGCTGCACCCCTCCCATCCTCGCTGCGCGCAGTCCTCTGCGGGGTCCGCACAGACCTCAAGTACTGAAATGAGCAAGCCACCTCCGAAGGGTCTCTGTTTTCAGACGTATGGACTGCTTCCATTAGTGAAAGAGGGAGGGTGCATACGTGAAGACCGTAATTTTAATGTCTTAGATTTTCCACTGGGTTTTGTTCAAATCTACACGGGTGTAGTTTGACCATTTGAAAAAGCAGGGGTTTAATCCAGTGCTTTTGTCTGTTTTATTTCCTTCAAGACACATTTTCATCCCTTGTTCTCGTCTGCTGATTCCGGAGTTTTGTTTGTTTCGAGGATTTGACTTAATTCTGTTGCCAGATTTAAAGAAAGACGGACGAGGAGGAAAAGAACAAAGAAAGGGATAACATAAAACGCATTTAGAGGACAAGTTAAAACACATTTGTCGAGGTGGAGATATGCTGTATCTCGTCATTTGAATCCTGGGTCTCTGTACAAGAAACTTTAAAATCGAGTTTATGAGGATGATGTTTTAGCATATTACTCGAGGACAA
>NW_010324867.1:385-1697 GCF_000700745.2 Antrostomus carolinensis | reverse complement strand
TGAATATGCCAGGCAGAAATTCAGACCCAGTTGTGTGGTTTAGTTTGTGTGGTATGATACGCAAGTCTTTTTCAAAATCTCAAGAAGCTTTATTTCCCCTTCAAATTTTCATTGCCTGGAAAGTTATTTGGGTTTGGCGGTTTTTGTTTGGTGAGTGGGTTTTTTTTTTTTTTCTCCTTCTTTTTACTAGCAGGTGATAAAAGTTCTAGTAGCTGGGTGGGAGCAAATTCATAAAGGATAGAGCAGAGAAACCCAAGAAAATGTGGTCTTGACATAAGCTCGAAAAGCCAGACAGGACAGGACCAGAAACAGAAAATGTTCGATCCATCTGCAAAGACTGAGAGATTCCCTCCATCGTAATAAAGAACGTTGTCCAGTGTCAAATTGTTTTATCGGTGTTGCTTCTTTTTCCATTTTACCAGCCCGTGTAGATTCCTCCTCCCCTGTTCTTTGCGAGAAATCAGGTTAATGAGCAAGAGGTTGGTAGTGAGATACCCGCTACTTATTATTACTGCTCCTGTGTGCCTGGCACTAGAGAAGGCTTCCGAAGGAGCCTTCTGGGCTGGAGGCTTTCCACAGTAAAGATATAAAATGGTTCCAGTGACTCACCTAGTGTTTGCCAAGTGGAGGTTAATATCAGTGGATCCGCATTCAAGTCTCTGTCCGCATTTATTGGGTGCCCGTAGCGTTATGTCCCAGCGCGGTCACTCACGCAGTTGTCTAAACGTAAAGCACCAGGAAAGAAATATCATCATCACCATCTACACAGGACGGCAGCCCGCTTTGAAGGGCTGGGTTCAGCCCATGGTGGGGGTTGGAGGACTTTGGGGAGCGCAGAGCCGAGCCCTACTGCTCGCAGCCCGGAGCGCCGAGTCCCGGTCCCCCGCCCCGAGGGCGCCGGGAGCGGGGGACGCCGCGGCGGGGGGGAACGCGGGGATACCCGCGCGGTGTCCTGCTGTTAATTGGGGGGCGGGAGCGGGGGGAGAGCGCGGACTGCAGGACTCGGGACTTTGGAGCACGTCCCGGTCGTCAAGTTAGAGGAGCATCTACTGGACTTTCGTAAATATTGCCCCTAATCTCAGGGGTTTAAGGCTGGACGGCCTTTTGCATTCTCTTCAAACAGGGGGGGCTGCCCTTCCCTTATCTACCTCATTTCATTTCCACCGCTCCCTCCTAGCATTTGTCCTGTCCATCTGAAAGGGTGGGTTCCCTCCCCCCCGCGCCTTTCCTACTCTCCCCCCTCTCCCACCTCTGTCTCTCCTTCTTTCCCCACAAGCTTAAACCAATTACGCCGCTTTGCAAATAAAGTGCC
>NW_010324867.1:0-271 GCF_000700745.2 Antrostomus carolinensis | reverse complement strand
AGGGGGAGGAGGAGGTGGGTACTTCTGCGACGTAAGATCCCCATCAGCTCAACTCCCCTCACATCCCAGCCGGCACTTCCTCACTTTCTCAACTGTCTCGCCCCACACCGCTCCCTGCCTCCTTTTTGGCTGGTTATAGAGGAGAATTCAGCACCCCCCGCCCCTCCTGAGGGCTGGCTTCCTGCTAGGTCGGGCTTTCGGGCTCTTTTCCTGCTGCCCGCCGCTCGCTTGCAAGAGGGCTGGATGGTTACACCGGGCAGGTTGGCTCCAT
>NW_010324866.1:1487-1737 GCF_000700745.2 Antrostomus carolinensis | reverse complement strand
GGGCGGAGGGGATGACTGTAGGGCCAGGCCCTGCCTCTCCTTCCTTTCCCAGGCAGGCAGCAGGCAGGAAGGGAGAGGAGCGGCCACGCTCGAGGATACCGCCCAGCAAAGGGGTGGTGAGCCCGTGGCACAGCCATGGGGTTCTGTAGCCATGGTGGGGTCACCCCCCACCCCATCCATCCCAGCACAAAGCACCTCCAGGATGGGGACAGGAGCACTGCCAGGCTCCCACCACTCCCCCGGGCAGGTG
>NW_010324866.1:657-1276 GCF_000700745.2 Antrostomus carolinensis | reverse complement strand
GGCTGCAGCCGGCGGGACAGGGCGGCTTTGCCCCCATCCTCCACCTGGTGGACAGAGAGGGGTGTCATGGGGGGCACAGCCCCCCAGAACAACCCGGAGGTTGTGCCGCTGCTGCCAGGTGCCAGAAGAGAAAGAGGTTTTGGAAAGGGGGTGCCTGCACACCAGGCACCACGGAAGGATCTGCAGCGCTGGGCTCCCCCCCTGCCCTGGTCACATGAATTTCTGAGCAAGGAAAGGGCATTGAGGAAAGGGGAGAAAAATGTCCCGTCCCAGCAGATTCCCCCGCGGGCGCGGGCAGCACAAGGGCCCTTTGTCTGGTGTGGATGCCAGCCCCCCACCGCTGCGCCGAGCCCCATCTCAGCCCTGCCTGGGCACCCGTGGTTATTTCGATCCCCAAAGGATGTCAACACACCATATGTGCCCATGGGAGCTGACAGCAGAGGAAGCACCGAGCTGTGCCTGGCCCTGGCACACAACTACCCCATCCTGGCACCCATAGTCAAACTCAGCCTGGTACCCCCTGTACCACCGCAGCTTGGAGGACACTGGGTCATCATGCTGCCATGCCCAGCCCCTCACACCGCACAGCTGGGCTGCATGGTGCCAGTGGCACGGGACA
>NW_010324866.1:274-640 GCF_000700745.2 Antrostomus carolinensis | reverse complement strand
GGGTGCCCCGTGCCCCCCATAGATGTGGAGCAGCCTGACCTGGCTGAATCCTACAGCTGCCTGCAGGGTGACGGGCAGAGCTGGCCTGGCCCCGTGCTGGGGCTCCTGTGCCCACCCTGCCCATGGGCTTCTCACCCTACTCCTGCCTAGCCCAGCACTGCCCCATGGCTCTGCTTGGCACAGCTGTGCCCAGTGCCCCACAGCTCTCCCATTTTTTCAGGGACCCGGGGATTGCAATGCCATGTCCAGGCTGGACACAGGCTGCCCTCCCACCCAGGAGTGGGCCATGGGGCTGTTTTCCTGGCACAGGCCCCAGTTGACTGCAAGGGCTCCCAGTCCCACCATGCACCCGCTGCAGCACCCAGG
>NW_010324866.1:0-224 GCF_000700745.2 Antrostomus carolinensis | reverse complement strand
CCGGCCACATGCCCACCCTGTTTCTGCCTGTCATGGCCACAGGGCTGAGTCAGTGGTGACAAGGCCTCCCCTCGCTGCAGGACACCGCCAGGGCTAGACCCACATCTGGACCCCCATACACGTCAAGACGGACACAACTCAGCCCTGGCATCACTCACCAGGAGCTAAATCTGGTACAAACAGTCCCTTGTTCTGCCTTCGCCACCAGTGAACTCAGTGCTGGC
>NW_010324865.1:0-694 GCF_000700745.2 Antrostomus carolinensis | reverse complement strand
AGCTGACAGACGCTCACCCACTCCTACACCGTTTATTTCAGGCCACACACACAGGATCTGGTTTTATAAAAGTTTAATTTCTCCTGCAGATCCTCCCCAAGCTGCTTTTAAAACTTCTGGAACTGCTTCTTGGTGCCAGCAGCTTTGGTGACCTTGAGGACGTTGAAGCGGACGGTCTTGCTGAGGGGACGACACTCGCCCACGGTGACGATGTCCCCGATCTGCACGTCCCTGCAAAGACACGACGGGTGTTTCAGCAGCTCTGAGGATTTCAGTGTCAAACAAGAGTCTCCTTCGAAGTGCTGTGAATGGTGGGGGTTGGAAGGGACATCTGGAGATCATCTAGTCCAACCCCCCTGCCAAAGCAGGTTCCCTACGCCAGGTTGCACAGGAAAGTGTCCAGGTGGGTTTGAACATCTCCAGAGATGGAGACTCCACACCCTCTCTGGGCAGCCTGTCCCAGGGCTCTGACACCCAAATGAGTGTGACCCAAAAGTCACCCAAGATGACTGTGACAAAATTGCACACCACCCCCACCAAGCTCAAACTCAAGACCAGGCTGAAGGCAAATTCTCCGCAGGAGCAGGGCCAGTGCTGAGGGAAACCCTTCAGAGACAGGGAGCTTCCCTTCCAGGCTCCAAGTACTTCTACAGCCACGTCTGGTGGGACCACAGCTGGAGTGCTGGGTTCAGTG
>NW_010324864.1:3201-3437 GCF_000700745.2 Antrostomus carolinensis | reverse complement strand
CTCCTTACCCTTGCCCCTCATTCTCTCCCCTATCCCCTGATGGGATGGGGAGCGAGCGAGCGGCTGTTCGGTATTTGGCTGCAGCCAAGTGCAACCACCACAGTCTTTTTGGCAGCCAACATTGGGGTACAAGGGGTTGAGATAACAACAGTTTTGAACAGTGTAGTAGCTCTATCCCAGCTGAAAAGCAGGGCACCTCCTAAGAGAACTGGTAGAGGTTCCTCAAAGCTGGGCTT
>NW_010324864.1:0-3161 GCF_000700745.2 Antrostomus carolinensis | reverse complement strand
TGGAGTGGAGCAGAAGTCAGAAGGCTCTGGCTGCCTTTCCAAAGGGTGATCTTTAACTTAATTTATCTGGAGGATGGTAGGCAGCAGCAGCTATTCTTGGAAGGCAGCGGGAGGCTGTTGGCCATCAACGTCAGCTAAAAGGGCGTTTTCCACTTATGAGAAAGGGGAATATTAAGAAATAACCATTAATTAGAAGTATTTGGTTCATGTAGAAGATTGCTGCGAGCATTAATTGCAGGGAAAATGTAGAGGCTCAGCATTCTACAGCTGATTTGCAATAAGGATAGCCCGATGTTTGGTGCTGAGTTGGAGAGATTTTTCTTCAGTATTAAATAAAGCACTTTTTGTAAATGTTCCCTGATTTAATCATTCTAAGTAATGTCAGAGACCAAATCCCTATTTTAAGTACAAACCTAATTCCATTTAGCTGGGAAGCTGTGGGTAGCATGTCTATAGTTAGGTTGGCACATTGTCCTCCCCCCAAGCAGAACCTAAAATGAGGATGTGAATGAAGGTGACAGGTTCATAATTGGTTTTGTCCTCAGGCTTTTACTTTTACATTCTCACAAGTTTCCTGTTTATATACTTGTTTTTAAGGATTTTATTTATTTATTTACGGAATGATTTTATGCCAGTCAATCAAACTTCAGATAAAGGAAGAAAGCATCATTAAGTTTAGATTCAAATTAAGGAATAACCTTGGATATGTATTATATATAATATATAATATATATATATATACCCAGAGAATTATATACTTAAGAATTATATACTTAATATATATTTAAAAGCAGCTGGACATGATGATGTAGGCTAATCCTGCTCTTCTTTAAATCATTGTTGGAATAAAGCAAAGGGCAGATGTTGATCACGGATCCTTTAATAAACTGCAGGTTTAGAGGCTGCTTCGTGCCGTGGGTACAATGCCACATTGTCTGTTTGTTAAATTATAAATAACACATAGAGAGAGAAGTTTTGTCATCTAATAGAAATACTTCATCCAGTCTAATAGAAAAACTTCATCCAGTGAAACATTATTTAATTGCAAATGAGTTAATGGGGTTTTTTGGGGGTTTTTTATTGCATTTTAACTGTGTCTGATGTGATATATGAGGCGTGGAATGTTGTGGGGATTTATGAGGATTTGAGACCAATAGTGGGGCAAATATGGGACAAATACAGTGGCCATAATGCCGTATAATTGGGGTATTTTCACTTTCTCTTGGAGGTTAGTGTGCAGATGTGATGCACTTGAAATAGGGGGGGGAAGAATCCCTGAAAGCTTAATTACAGTATATGTGTGTTTGGAAGAGACACGTTTGACAGTGCCTGCTGCTGTTATGTAATAAAATAGGTATTTATAGTGCTTTAGGAAACCTAATGGGATGTGGTTTATCGAGCTTATGTGCCTGTAGTAGTATCTAAATGTTATCTACCAAGCAGCAGGTGAAGAGCACGATAACTCGTAAGGCCCCACCTGGAATACTGTGTCCAGTTCTGGAGCCCCCATCACAAGAGAGACCTGGAGCAGCTGGAACAAGTCCAGAGGAGGCCACAAGGATGATGCGAGGGCTGGAGCAGCTCTGCTGTGAGGACAGGCTGAGAGAGTTGGGGCTGTTCAGCCTGGAGAAGAGAAGGCTCCAGGGAGACCTTCTAGTGGCCTCCCAGTACCTGAAGGGGCTACAAGAAAGCTGGGGAGGGACTTTTCATAAGGGCAGTTAATGACAAAACAAGGGGAAATGGGTTTAAACTGAAAGAGGGGAGGTTTAGATGAGATATTAGGAAGAAGTTCTTCACTGTGAGGGTGGTGAGACAGTGTCCCAGGTTGCCCAGAGAAGCTGTGGCTGCTCCTCCCTGGAAGTGTTCTCGGCCAGGTTGGATGAGGCTTTGAGCAACCTGGTCTAGTGGAAGGGGGCCCTGCTGCTGGCAGGGGGGGTGGGGCTGGGTGAGCTTTAAGGGCCCTTCCAACCCAAACCAGTCTGGGATTCTATGAACTCACTTTGGGAAGGAAAAAAATGATTGACACTAATACATAGGAAGTGTGTTTAAAGCTCCTTGAAGTGTGACTGACCTCGTTGCAGTCCGATCACGTGTATGTTTTTGTAAGTGCTCACGCTTACATTAAAAAAAAAGATTTCAGACTGGAAAAAAAAAAGAAATTGTGATCCAGAAATGAGATGAGATGTCGATATTTTTACATCAGTTCCTATATTACAGGTTTATGATTTCCTTTTCACGCAGGTGAACTGCACGTACGCTGCGGAAAAAAATTAAACAAGCTGAAGTTTCAACTCGAAAGGATAAAAAAGAGAGAGATAACTAATAATATCTTTCTGTTATTAAAAAATAATAATAATAAAAAAAAGAATGAAACTGTAACCATTCACATGCATTTGTTAAGAAACTCGTGCCCTTGCACACTGTTTTAGAGGGAGGTTTTGATTTATGAGGCCAGGGGAAGCCATGCAGATGTTATTTTTCCACATCCTTCTTGCACACTGGCCACAGAGTTTGCTGCTTCTTGTTTTAACTGTGTGGCACCACACGAGGAGTCACTGGGTGCAGTTTTTCTGGTTGGATTTCTGTTCTCTTGATAACTTTTTGTACTTACAATAGCAGTGCTTCCAACGTGGTGGCTCTAGCATCTGATTGTCTCTCAAATCACATAGGTTAATCTGGATTCTTGTGTATATCCACCTTTGTAATGCTTTTTTCTTTCTTCCTTTTTAGGTTGTGAACTCGGTGTTTAAGGCTATTCTAGACTTGACGTATCCAATCACTTCTATGTTTTCTGGAGCGACTTTTAACAACAGAATCAGCAACATCTTCAAAGATAAGCAGATTGAGGTAGGCTGCTTACTCACTTCATGTGTAGTAGATGGTATCACTGTGTTCTGTCGTAGCAGAAGTCACTTCTTTCCATGCTGATATGAGATACGGGGCTGTGGGATGACTGAAAACGTGTTAAAACTGTCAGTGGGGTGTTACACCAATGAAGGAAGGAGCCTGTTATTTCATTTTGATGAATTTAGAAAACACAAGGAGCAGATTATTTGTAGCTACATTTGTTCTGTTTGACAAAGGGATCCCGTTGGCTGAGAGCAGGAGTTAAAATTGTGTTCCTGAAGTAGAATTGCTTTATTATTATTATTATTATTATT
>NW_010324863.1:9747-82501 GCF_000700745.2 Antrostomus carolinensis | reverse complement strand
TCTTCCCTCTTCCCTCTTCCCTCTTCCCTTTCCCTCTTCCCTTTTCCCTTTCCCTCTTCCCCGAGTCTTTCTGTCTCTGTTTTATGTGTTTGTCACAAATACATTCAAATAGCAATCCAAAGTAACTTCAGATGCTGTAGGAAATGACCATAGGAAACAGTGCCCCTGCTTTGTTTTGCTGTAGCACTGTTAAAGGTTTTGCCAGTGTTTTTTTTCCCTTAAGAGGGAGGAGCAGCAACTAAGATATTTAGGGAGCCACTTTGCCTTCTTGAGAAGACGGTAGTGAAGTTGGTTGCACATGGTTTGCATTTGAAAGGCTGACTTTGCCAATAGGAAAGATTAGCTACCCCTCCATCTTCCTCTCCCACTCTTTAATGAAATCCTAGCTTTTGCTTTTGGTACTTGCCCAGGCAAGCTGTCTCTTCACCCATATGAATTCATTTTTTGAACCCTGCCTTTACAGTATCTTTAGAGAAACCTTAGAATAATTAGCTATGGACTTAAAGTCTGTAGTTGTGGCATTTTTAGAAACCAGAAAACTTCAGGCATGACTCATATCAGTGGTTGCAGAGAGTAAAATGTGAGGTAAATAAAGCATGACTGGAGAATGCATGCTTCCTAGGGAACAGATGCATGCATAACTGAGAACTTTTGCAGTAGCTTCTGTGCTCTCTTTTCGACTCGGGCAGTTCATGTATGTGGCTGCTGGACACCTTAAACCTTACAGACAAATTAATGTGATGATTGTTACCCTTGGTAAAAGAATTCTGTAAAAGGTTATATTGGTAATGTGGTCATGATGGCAGGAAGAAAGTGGTGTCTTCAGATAGTGTCTGACTGAAAACATTAAACGTTTCTCAGATTTCTTCCCTTGGTTTGATGCCTGCTAAAATGGCATTTTCCAAATTGCATGGCTTCAAATCCATTTTGTAATAAGACTGAGAGTATAATCCATACCTTGTGATTTGGATCTCCCTCACAAACAGAAGCTCGTGTCAGGAAGAGCAAAATGTAAAACTGTAGCCTATGTGAACTTGTTGACAAGTTGGGATTTCATAACTTGGCATGATCTTGCACGAGTTTTGCGGTGTGGTACTGAGGCTTCTAATTGCTGCTTTCTGCCATGGGTAAAGACTGTTTCTGCAGTCCAGACTGTGCAGTGACAGGGGACTGCATGTTCCTAACGTGTCTTTGGAGAGTCTCTTTTAGTATTCAGGCTGTCTTCACCTCACATTGTAGCTTTTTTTGCTATGTGGCCAGGCATTTGTACCTTGTTCTAGTTGTGTATAAAGTAATTCACAGAGCGATCATCTGAAGCAAGGGTCACTTGGTTTTTGGTTCCTGGAATGAAATCTCCTAAGGATGACAATAGGACCTACTGATCTTCTCCTACTGAATTTTCTCCAACTTGGCAGTCCAGAGCTCCTAGTTTTAAAGTACAAAACTGCTTCTGTTTGTGTTAATTTTTAAGACTGGTCAGTGTTCAGAGACTTACACTTGTTAAGGTCATGGGAGTCTGTTCAATAATTCAACTTTATTTCTAGTATAAAATAGAAAGCAACTTGCAAGAACAATGACAAGTTGATTTTGTTATGGTGTTAGTGGCTTAAAGTAGTGCAGTTCTGAAAGTACTGCTAGGTTATTTCTAGAAGCATTTATCCAATATCTTGGCTCCTAGTTTGCTGTGAAGAAGCATCTGTTCTTCATGACTGATGCACCTTACCACTCTTCATGAAAAGGGTCTGAGCTGAGAATCACAAAGGTTGTTCCTAGCAGTTTGTAAAACAGTTTTTAAGTCCTCCTGATTTGGTGAGAAGTTAGATATAGGTACTAAGTGTACCTATATCAATGAAAAATAGTAACTGGGTAAGTCACACAGGTGAAAGGCAGGCAGCACAAGAGCTTCTGACTCATGGGCAGAGCAAATAGGTAGGCAAAGAGTTGCTTACACTAGAACTGAAGAAGACCTGAGTGTGAAGTGTAAAGAAGAGTAGCTCTTACATACAATTTCATTGTTGTTGCTCTGAACAAAATCTCTTGTATAGCTCTAGCACAGTTCCTGCATTGCTAGAGATTAAGGATTTGAGAGTATCTGCAGGAGTTGCTGGTGGTGTGACAAGGGTACGGGACCTCTTAAGACAGACTCTGATGTTCAGTGAATATCTGTTGCCACACGAGCAAGTTCTGCCTCCATCTTAAGTCAGGGCATAGGGAGGTATGGAGATAGTCTTTCCTTCTGTCCTCTTACAGAGGCATCTTTTGAATTTTTCACCAAATCACAGAATGTCAGAGATTGGAAGGGACCTCGAAAGATCATCCAGTCCAATCCCCCTGCCGGAGCAGGAACCTAAATGAAATCACACAGGAAGGCGTCCAGGCGGGTTTTGAATGTCTCCAGAGAAGGAGACTCCACAACCTCCCTGGGCAGCCTGTTCCAGTGCTCTGGCACCCTTACCGTAAATAAGTTTCTTCTCAAGTTTGAGTGGAACCTCCTGTGTTCCAGCTCACACCCATTACCCCTTGTCCTATCATTGGGCATCACTGAGAAGAACCTGGCTCCATCCTCCTGACATTCACCCCTTACATATTTATAAACATTAATGAGGTCACCCCTCAGTCTCCTTTAAGAAAAGGAAAGGCTTTTGGCCAGAGAAGCCTTCCAAAGGCTTGGTAATAACACAGATTTTTTAAGTGTTATATTACGTGGCTCTAGTTTGTATGAAACAGACTTAAGAGCCTTGACTGGTTCCTAGCCTTAAGCTTCTCATTCCTAATTTTAATTGGGAAAAAAATGCTTCATTTGGCTTCAACTGGATCAGAAACTCCCCCAAAATACAGTGGTTTTCTCAAGGCCTATCAGCAATAGGCCAGGCATTTTCTATCCTGCCTGCTGTAACATATTGTTTTTCATTCTTTTGTTGTTACTTTTAAACTTCTGTCTAACAAAATAAGTATTTACTGCATATCTCTGTTTGAAATGTAGCAACTAACACTTTACTGAGAAATACTGTATACTTTATTTTTAGAAAGGACAAACTATTCAAAAATAACACTTGGAAATGCCAGAATTTTCCATTATTATTGGATATAAATTTATCCCCTAATGCACCAATTTAAACTGTACTTAGTTTACCTAGGTTGCAGTGTAAAATAATAGATGTAGCTTCAATTTATGTCCCATTATGTTATCATGTTTAAATTGCTGATACAGTAAAAACATATGCATTGATTTCCAAAGAAACCTCTTCATCAT
Organism: Antrostomus carolinensis; assembly: GCF_000700745.2. NCBI lineage: Eukaryota > Metazoa > Chordata > Aves > Caprimulgiformes > Caprimulgidae > Antrostomus > Antrostomus carolinensis. The sequence continues at coordinate 79,248 of NW_010324863.1, read as the reverse complement.
TGCATTTGTATGTATTATTACAGTGGGTAATGGCTTATTTTCTTTGCGTGGCTGCATGCGGACTTTCTCTGGTGAGGCTGCATCATGTCTGTGTGGTGCTCAGATACCATGGGTGTGAGCACCAATAGAAGCATGGAAGAAAGGAGAGAGTAATAAATAGTGGTCACGCTGCACCATGCCCAGTTGTTGTGTTTGGACTGTAGCTCTTGTGCGTGGGTGTTTTTAAAATGCCAGGTTTTCAGTCTTCCTGAATAAATTGTGCAGTGTTGGCACTGTTAATGAGGATGTGAAGGAAGACTTTGACCGGTTGGATCGGATATCTTCAAGACCGAAGTAAAATTTTGTAAACATTTCCTCTCTTTGCACTGTTAAAATCACTACGCTTTTCTCTGTATTTGTAACATAAATGAGCACTTGTTTAGTTAGATAAAATAACTCCTAAGTAGTATATTGAAGTCCATGTTAATATGTGCCATTTAATGACACCTAATGATACTCAGTGAGGGGTTATGCTAAACCCAAAAGGGCGATGCTAAACCAGAGAGAAAATGTGTTACCCAGGCAACTACCCTTGTGCAGTATAGAGAAGTGAGCATATGGCTATGTAGTACACGTTATTTCAGCATCTTTAAGCATTAAGAATCACACGTGTAATTGACTGTGAAAAATTACTGCTCAGTTACTGTATTGTATGGTCATAATAGAAGTAAATGAATACGTCATTGTCGTTAGAATAGATCTGTTGGGAATCACTAGCAGGCTGGTCTACTTAGGGAGCAAAAATACAATAAGGAGAAAATAGCTGGTTTAATTAACATGTAAAAATTGGGTTAATTTGAATTCAGCTGGCACAGCAGATATTAATGCATCTTCTTTAATAGTCTGGCTAGAGGCACACAATTTGTACACTTTTAATCCTCCTAGTACTGTGAATAATTGTTTTTAAAAATGGATATGGGGTTATTTTAAGCATCTATCTCTGACTTATTAGGGGATTTTATTATTGGCAAGTATTGACAAAGAATGCTTTTGCTAGTATAAAATCTTGTAGCAGTGTTAATATGTGGAGTTTTAATCAAATCCAGGCCTAATAACATAGAATATGTTCTTAGTGTGGTGCAAGGATTCTGCTGAGATAGGTGCTGTATTTCTTTTCCGTGTTCTCATTACTTTGTGTTGGGATCTGTTAATAAGGACGGATGCTGGTTGTTGTTTCCCGCAAAAAATGGCTTTATCAAAACAGTGTTGGCAGATATTTTACATTTTTAATTCTACACAATCCTATTCTAGAGTCTTGTCACCTGCTGTCTATTTTGTTCTTTCTGTGTGTGGCCTTTATAATCTTTGGGATAGGAGAATTCAGTGCTCTCTATCTGTTTGTTCTTGTGGAAGTTGTCAGGTATGTAACCAATAATAATGGATAGTAATGAGCTTTTATAGCCTGTAAGTCACATAGTAACGATAAATATGCATAAATGTAAAACTAAGTAATTTTTTAAATTTTCTTTTGGATTAGGAGAGATGGAAGTTTTCTTCCATTTAAAGACTGAGTATTTGTATATTCTATGTCTAACAGTGGGGAGCACTGAGAGATCCCAAGGAGTTTAAAATAAACAGCTCGATGGCCTGCCCATGTGCTAATGTGCACATACGTAGCAAGTCATTGGCTTCTTTGGCAGTAAAGCTTACGGCATGCTTTTATGTTTACTGGCATCATCAGTTGTGAGTTTAATATTAAGAATACCTGAGGAAGTTTATTTTTATTTATTCCTGACACTGCATAATAACTTATAGTGACAAGTCGCCAGAGCTAGTTATTTATTAGACTATTTCTGACTCTACATATGCTTTCTTTTACTTTTATTTAGTGCATACATATTGAGGGACATAAAGCAGAACAGCTTTTTGGTCTTCTCTGTGCCATGCGTTTTTAAAAATGTCCTCTTTTTTAAAATGTCATCTTCTTGTGTTTTCATGTTCTTCATGGAAATCAGCTTCTGCTACCCTGTGGATGTTTGGCTGCTGACACGCAGCAAGCGCACTTCTATGTGACTTGAAATTAATTCCCGTAAGACAGGGTGATTGAAAATTGCTGTATAGTCATGGGTCATCATAACTTGATTGAATTAATGTCTTTTCCAGACACTTTGTTTTTCACTGTTACTGCATACTGAGTGGAAGTTTTCACTGAACCAGCTGCAGTGTCATTTTAAGTCAAAGTCCTAAGGATACAGTTAATTTCTAATTAAAAAAAAAAAAAAATTGTTTTTGTGTGTGTTTCTTGGCAGTTGTTACACTGAATTTTGTGCTTCTCAGAAATAAATCTTGGTTCCCCAGCTACTGCCATGTGAACCCATTAAAGCTACGTACTTGCTACACTGACATAGAGCAGACTCAAGAGAGGACCATCTTAAGCCTCCCAGGCCGCCAGCCAGCCCTGCAGCCACACATTTGAAGACAACTTTAAACCATACAACCTAGACACTAAAGAAGTAGCAAAACAGAAGAATGTTTGGCTTTGGCTGCTTTAAGAATAGGAGTTTGATCTCCATTTGAACTCTTGGGCATGACCAAGAGAAATTAGCACTGCTCAGGGTCTTTGCTGTATCAAATCTACTGCTGGAAACAATGCCAAGTTGTCTAATTATGTATTTCTGCTTGTTAACTAACTTAAGGAAGGGCACCTTTGCTTTTGTCTGTGCTCTGTTTCTACACTCGTGTGTTGGGAACCTGGCTGTAACGATGAATTTGAATAAACTGCTCTTGGGCTGAGGAAGAACATGCAGACTGCTGCTTGAAATTTGTGACTCAACATGCAGGACTGGAGGGCTGCGATAGATGACTAAAGTTACTAGCAAACAGATAACACATTCTGATCAGTTCCTTGTGAAGTGAGTGGCAGCATGTAGATCTTGAATGGATTTGCTTTCCAAAAGCCTTAAGTACTGAGTCTGGAGGGAAGTTACTCATATCTTTGTTGGCTCTCTGCCTTGCCAGCGGAGGGAGGTAGGCTTCCCCAGAGGGCAGTTCAGTTAGACATTAAAGCTGAGGTGAGTAGCCTCACTGAGCGCTTTGCTTAGTTTGTGTTCTGTTGTGACTTGCTGAGAGGAGTAGTTCCCTGTTCAACAAAGTCATTTCCATCTAGCGATATAAAGGCTGCCTGAGAGAGTTGGTACAGGGCATGTTAGGATAAATTTCAGTCCCAATTGATAACATTTCGTACATGTTTTGGTTGTGATTTTATTTTTTTTATATAATCTGTATTATACTGTATTTCAGTTTTCTGCAAGCAAGTGGTTTCATAGCTCTTGCTTTTTCCTTCATCCCTCAGGTTGATATCGTTTCAAGAGTTTGTGGCATTTGAATCAGTCCTGTGTGCTCCAGATGCATTATTCATTGTAGCCTTTCAGCTGTTTGACAAGACTGGCAAAGGAGAAGTTACTTTTGGTAAGACTGTTCTTAAACCTACACTATTAATTTAAAAATCCCTACTTAACACTAAACTCAGTTTCACCTCCTGTTACCATAGGAAACACACTGATCAGTAGTGGAACTACACTAGTGCCAAGCAACTTTCTGGCTGAGTTTTTTTAATCATTTACATGTGCACAATATGATGTCAAGGTCATGGTCATCTTTGTGGTTTTCTCTGGAGAACTGGTCACTTCTCTTTTTCTCTTCCCCAACATGCTTGTGCAGGTCTTCAGAACTGCAGTGAAAGGTGTCTGTAGGAAATGATTGTAAAACCACAAGAAAGTTGCCAGAAGACTTGAGTGAATGTTGAGTCTGAAATTACCCTGAATTATTTTTGTTTAAATTGGCTATATTTCAAGTTGGCTTCCTTTTAAGGCTTAAAACTTTCTTCTGTGAGATTTTACAGTAATAAATCCATTTTCACTCACCACCTGCCCCCCTCCCACCCCCCCCAAAAATTCAGCTGTGCATTGGAGATGTAGTGTTTGCACTGACAACATGAGAAATACTCAGGCCAGTTTAAAACTTAATTATGGGGACTGTTTATTTCTAGATGTTATAGAGGCATCTTTTGATATCTGCAGGACTGTGTGCCACCTGCCTAATGATAAAGGCTATTCTGTCTGGAAGAAGGATTCAGAAATTAGCAGTTTTGAATAACTTCAAACATCAAGCTTGTACTTCAAAAACTAAAGCAGGTTTTTTTTTGCCCTAAGTACCTACACTGGATAAAATTGCTATTTCTAATTTGCTACATTTGGACATGGTTATCTGTATGTCTCAAGTTTTATTAATTGGTTGTTAAACAGTTAAGTAAAAGGAAAGTTGGATGACATTGACTCTTTGTCTTTCTGAAATGTATGGTTCACATCCTTTGTCTTTTGCTAGTATTCTCCATGCATGTTTTATACTCAGTTAAAAAAAGCCCTTCCCTTTCCGTTTGAACTGACAAGATCCTGTTACCATTGCATGAAGCATTGCTGTATTCCTTCTACCATCTCCAAAAATCTGTATTTGAAGTTGTGGCTGGCAAGAAGACTTGATGTCACTTCTTGTGTCTATTTTGTATTTTCATTATTTTGGTTGTCTGCTGAAGTTGTGAAAGATGTGCTTTTTGTGTGCAGTATTACTTGTTAGAACAGCTTTTTAAAAATTACTGTGGATGCTGAAAGATTTGAAAGAATTTCAGGAAAAAGTTCTGCTGATCATAACCTTGATGAAGGAAGTATTTTGTGCCTTACAGTCTTGTGCATGGGTATGGACAGAGAGGCAACGAGAGACAGCATGCTTTTAAATCAGGAGAGCACACATATTTTGCAGAGGTTTTGTTCCAGCGCAGACAAACCAGGGTTCTTGGAATGCCTGTGATGTGCAGGTTCTTGTCTGCGTCAGAGCCCCCGGTTACTTGGAGTACTTGTTATACTTATAATCTGGGAAGAACTGTAGTCGTTTGATCTGAATGCTGAATCAGTCCGACTTAACTTTTTAAGTCTTGGAATTCTTGTTTGTATTTTTCCTGCTGGCAAATGCTTCCCTTGGGGTTTGACACAGTGAATCAAGGGATTTGTTTGGCATTTGAAGTCCATTGAAGTCCTTCTAGTGATGAGAGAAACTCCTATGCCAGGCTGTGTTTAAGGTATTTGAAAGAGGAGACATGCCAACCTTGGCACAACCTCAGATAGCTTTTTTTCCATTCGTTCCTCTCCCGCTTTGAAAGCATAAATGCATTTGTAACTTCTGTATAGTACCGTGTGGGTACCACCCTAGCAAACACCCGGAGTGGGGAGGAGAGAGAGCTGTCTCAATGTTGTACATTCTCAGCAGAAACACTTGACCTTCAGACAAATCTGGTTCCTATTTTCTATTATAAGGGAAAAAAGCTTTTTCCTCCCTTATTATGAAAAATAACCCCTAATATTTTCACGAATAAATTATTACAATGCTATCCTGTAACTTTGCCACTCAGTGCCTCAGTCATGCATCTTTGAGGTTAATTATGAGATCTTTTTCCAATGACTTGAATGAGAGTGGGATCAAGTCCTTATCAAGGTTAGGAGACTTAAATAGGGGTTTTGTATACTGTGGAATTACAGTGTGAAAGGAACAGAAGAAAAGGGAACGGATCGTTTTTCACTATACTGCTGTTAAGTGTAGTATCTCAAGGATCCCATTATAAGTCTGGGAAGTCTTTATTGTTGTAAAGAAACAGTATGGCTTGTCTGTGCAGTCACTGTTTTTCTCTGTACTGAGATAATGGTATAAATATTTCAGCTTATACTGAACAGAATATAGGGCTTCCCATCTGTGAACTTCACATTTTCTACTAAGCAAAATCATACAAATTCTTATTCTTCCACAGCTGCACTTAGCTTGGCACCTTTGTAAAACAAATTAATAATGGGCTTTGCGTCTATGAGCTTTTACATTGAATGCCACATTCAGGCTATGGATATTTAGAGCAATGCTCTGGGTAAAGAAGTTCCATTATTTAATACTTTGCACTTAACTTTTCTTGAAAAATGCTGCACTCTTACTTGAGCTTCTGGGTTGGAAATGCCTTTGCATTTTAGCCATATGTTGACATCTCTACAATTCTAAATGTTTCATTTCTTTCAAGTTACAAGTTAACTGTACCCAGTCCTTTGACAGAGCTAGCATCTATTGAAAAGGGCTGATCTGAAAGCAGTGTTGTACATGGAGCGGGGGGAAGTAGTTGTAGTTTATTGCTTTTTGAGGTGAATGAAATGGCCACTAGTAAATTAGCGGCCAGTGGCTGACTGAGACTATACCTGGCCATTGCATCGTGTGGTAGATTTATCTGCTGCTGAAGTGTCAAAGCTTTGACAGTTTGCAAGGAGTTAAAGCTCTCAGCAGGGAAGTGGGAGGAAGCTTAGCTGCCTTTTAAATTTGAGGCAAAGAGCAAACCATTGCTTCTTACTGTTGAGTGTTGACAGGCACATAAAAGCTGATAATGTAAGTCCAGGGGTTTAAGAGACTTAGTAGAGTTGCTTTTTTGTCGTATGACTGTATTTTAATGCCTCATTAAAGAAGCAGAGCCCTTTGAAATTCTTTACTAGATGGTGTTTAAAAAAAGGCAAGATGGTTGGGTAAAAATGTCAGTGTTTAAAAACTAAGTCATCTTAACCTTCATCTCTAATTTCAGATGGATAAATGAAATGATGAGAGCTAACAGTTCTGAGCTGTGAGTAACACTGTGGTGATATCCAGGGACTGGAGCTTTCATTTTCTTACACCGGTTCTCACAGCCCCAGTGAAGGGCAAAATAAGTGTCGTCTGTGTTGGCTTTGCTCACAGAGAAAGGAAAGGCACAAAAAGACGTGTGATTGCCCGAGTCTGTGCTGCCAACCAGCGTTGAGGATTTTAATTCTGATTTGTTTTAAAGTAGAATTTCTCACCCAACAGAAATTATTGGTCTCATACTTAATATAGTGTAGCTGTAGTATAATGTGTGTTTTCCTAGTTTTGGGTGGGTTTTTTTCAGGTCTTCTAATTCAACCTGAAGCTGTTTCAAGATGGATGCTGTGCTACTTTGAGAAATAAGAGTATGCTGTAAAATGAGTCAATTCTTTAATTTTTTTTAAAAAAAGCAAAACAAACCCCCCTCCAACCCAGCAAAAATGCAAAGGGAATGGGCAACCCAAACCTCAAATTATTGCTTGTTTAGTGTAACAGCTGCAGAATCGAGCAATGTATCCTGCTTTTGTCTCCAAACAAAACTTTATTTACATGTAGACAGCAGCTATTCTGAGTCTCTGCTTCTATTATTAATTATATCAGTACAGTTGTTAGATAAGCACATTAATTAAAGATACATCTTACTAAGCACTCCTGTTTGCTTATCTGATACTTGATTTGCCTGAATACTTGTTTGTAAATTTTCTAAAAGCACATAGCTCTTAACAGAGGTTTAAATAGCTATACAGCTGTTGTGATGAGCTTCAGAGTTTGTCCTCTTACATGATAACGTTCTCATACTTTTTCAATATGCAAAGGATTATTACAAGAGTCTCACAATTGCTTTCCTGACCAAAGGATTAGGTTCAGACTGCGTGAACTAGCTCTTGCTTTTGTTACAGAGGACTATTTATTTTATGCTTTGCCCTGTAATTGCTTGGTATGACTTGGCTCTTCTTATGGGATCTGTAATTCTTTTTTTCTCTTGCATATCACCTAGCTTAGTGATGCCCAGCTTGGTACACTTAATATCATGTAAAGCAGGAAAAGGTCAATCTGCACTACCAAAATAAATTGCTGAGGCTGTAAGCTTTGATCACTTGATAAATTGCAATATTCAGGATTTCTCAGTGAAATTTCCATTACTGGTTCAAATTGGTTAAAAACCATTTGTAGCTACTGATGTGTTTGGTTACACCTACACAGTGAAACAATTGTTGATTTATAAATGACAGTTGCCAAGATAGGATGATCCCAACAGCAACATTACAAATGCAAAATTAGTTTAGTCTCTGATATCTTTTTGTTGTTTGTACTGGATTTTGCACAAATAATGGCCAGTTTTAATTAAAAAGTGGACTTGTTAGTAGATTTATTTTCTTCAAAACAGTTTTTGAAATCTTCTTGATACTATTTTCACAGAATTGCATTTCTAGACATATGTCAACTTGGCAACAAGTTTTTCTTGTTTTGTCTTTACTCTTAACCAAAATGTTATGTAACCAGGCAGCCTTCCATGAGGATATTTTAAGTAAAACAAAGCCTGTTCAGTCACAAAGTTTATCTGTAATTTTAAATATTAGGAGCAGCTCTATCCTTCTGCACAGTTGTGTTTCATTTAATCTAGAAAATACAATTGAGTTTTCTAAATAATCCAAAACTGAAATTTAGTGTTTTGGTTTGTTCTGCAGTATTGGGTTTGCTTTGTCTTTTTTTTTTTCTTCTTTTTTTTTTTTTTAAATCAAAGTGACTGACAAACATCAGGCTGAAGGCTGAGCATATCTCTTGTTCATTACCAAAACCCAAGGAATGATCATAGAATCATCAGACAGTTTAGGCTGGAAGGGACTATGGCAGCCATCTGGTTCAAACCCTTGCAGGGCCATCAAGACCAGGTTGCTCTGGGGGCAACATCCAGTCAAGGTTTTAAATATCTCTGAGAATGGAGACTCTCCAGCTTCTATGAGCAGACTTCTTCCAGTGTTTCACCCCAGTGAAAAATAACTTCCTGATGCCTAGTTGGGATTGCCCATGTTCTATCTTGCATCCATTGCCTCTTGTCCTTCCACTGTGCATCTCCGTCTTCCCTTCACCCTCCCATTGGGTAGTGGTAGACAGCCCTTCTCCAGGCTGAGAAAACCCCATACCATCAGCCTCTCCATGCATGTCATGTGTTTCAAACCCCAACTGTCTTATATGGAGAAAAAAAAAGAAGTAGTATTTTATTTTAGTTAGCCAGGTTATGCTGTTTACTTTGTTGGAAGTGATCTGGCTTTTTTATTACTCTTCTTCAGGGCCAAAGGGGTAAATTTAGTTTATATGCCCCCATGGGGTTCAGTGCTTTCCACACCTGTGGTCTTTGGGCTCTGGCAGTTTATTCCTCACTTCTAAGGAGGCCAGGAAAGGTAATAAAGAAATGTGAGGCTGTTGCCCGTAAACTGGAGTTATGGATATCCACAGCTCAAGTAGAAATATTTTAAAGGGATTGTATCTTGGAAAAATATTTAAAACCTTTTCTGTAAACCAATTATGTAATACTCTGTGTATAAATTGATGTTGTTTCCCCTTACATCCAAGGACAGAAGAAGCAGACAAGTTTGGATCCAGAGTCTTAACTGCTGAAAGTACTCCAGGAAAGAGCCTGCTTTTTGGTGTATTTGCAATGTTTAGCAAAGGTTATAGATGTGCTCAGGTACCTTAGGCAAAAATCAGAGCCAAGCTGAATTGAACAGTGTATGGATATGTTATGAGGAAGAGAATTCATAGTTTTTAGGAGTGATAAGAACACAAACAACCAGAGCAGGGGAAGGTAGAAGTATTTAAAAGTGAGAACATTTTCAGCATAGGGGTGAAACTTGAAGCTTATAATAGATTGTACTTTTTTTGACTGGGAAAAATCATGAAGGCACAAGCATGTAGTTGTGACCTGTGAGTCTGCTATGTCCTTGTTGAAAAGTTTGGAAAGGGCAGTGAAGTTATAACCAAATTAATTTTGTTCAGTAGTTAGTGCCTCTCTCCTAACAGGGAATGGTGAACTTTTTATTAGGATTTCTACAGGACTGTATGGTTTGCTGAGAGCTTTTGGGGGATTTTTTTGGTTGTTGCCAAGGACTTTAAAGTCTACTTATGACATCTGAAAGACCTTTGGTTAATAATTCTGGTCTTAATCTCACCTCTGTGTACAACAGGTGCTCTACAGCCTTTGTTGCTTCTTCCAGCCACAGAATGGATGTGGTTCACATCTGAACAGAAGCAAACGCTTTTTGTGAGAGACTCCAGCCTCCTGCTTCTCTGCCCTGCTGTGACTGCCTCTAAGGATGCTGGCACTCCATTGCGGCTGTCACAGTACAGTCTCTCTTCTGCCTGGAGATGTGCTGAGTCAACCAATTCATTTTATGAGGGCAGCTCAACAAATATCATAAGCTTTTGCTTTCCACCAATGTGCTCCAGATGTTAGTATACTACCTGGAGGTGAAAAACCATTGTGAAGGCATCCTTTTTTTAATGTATGTGGAGCTGTATTGCACTTCTTTAAATGATCAGTTTGTACTACAAAAAGAACCACCCTGATTTTTAGAACTTTTAAAATGAGCAGTGTTTTCTGAACAACTGAATGTAGATGCACACCACTATCAGATTGGCATGCATGTGTTGTGTGGTATCTTGTCAGAGATCAGAAGAACTACTCAGAAGCTGTTCCAGTTCAGTGGGTCAAAAACCCACTTTTTATGAAAGGCTAACTGTAGATTTGCACGATTGACTATAATGGCTCCAATTTGAAAAGATAGAGGTAACAGAGATCACTTCCAATTGGTGGGATAGTTCAAGAATCCTACATGCTCAGATGGCTAAAATACTGTGCTTTCTGCCGCTACTTCATGCTACTATTTAAAAACACATCATTGTAGAACAGCCCTAGTGCCAGACCATAGAAGAATGGAAATAAACTCTAACTAGCTGTATATTTGAAGTTCACAACAGTAAATAAAAAACCAATGAAACAAAAATGCAGGCCAGGGCATGGGCAGAGACCACCCAGCAAGAGCTGCAGTCCCACGCTGCCTGAGCAAGGACAGCAGAGCAGGTCTGATGACAGTGACCAGAGTCAGCCAAGAGTCCAGAGATTGCCAGACAAGTCCTCAGGGATGAGGCAAGTCCGAGGTCAGGCTGGGAGGCCAAGTCAGGGGGTCAGGGTCACCAAAGTGCAGGGACAGGTGTAGGCGTCCCTGTGGGGTGGCTCAGGCAAGGAGGACCACGGACCTCAGATGCTTCTCGCAATTCTTTCTCCCGCAGCGCTTTGCATGGGCACTGATCCACATACTTATGGGTAGGTCATGGGGAAGAGGTTGCAGAACCTGGTGGTGCACTCAGGGTCTTGAAGATGATGAGAGAAGTGTAGAGTTTTTTCAAGTGTTCAATGAGGACCCATTGCAAAACTAGTGGGAATGATTCTGTTCTCATCTCCACTGAGCTTTAGGTCAGGTCTTGCTTGGCAGTTGGCAAGGTGTTGGGGTTTCCTAGTCATGACAGTGAAACAGCTGCTCTCATCAATATTTTAAGTTGACCAACTGGACTTCCTTCTTTGCCTTTTCTTCTGTGTAGGATTTAGTTTAAATGACACTGAAAAAATGCACTTTTTAATTAAAGCCATTTAAAGGAAACTGTTTTCAAATGCATGAACAGAAGTGCTTAACCATTAACAAAACATGACTTTATAATGATATCGCCTCTTGTCTGAGCAGAATGACAAGGATTTGCATATTCAGGTTTAAAAAACCTTATCTCTTTATACTAAAATACCTATTCCACACTCTTGGCATTAATGTTGCTTTGTTTATCCAAGTTGTAGCTATAATGCTCATATGTTCCTGTTCAAGGCCTTAAGTATGATGAATATAGAAGCAGTTACTGCCAGAAGGGCTTGAAAAGTTACCAGTGCATGTGAAACTCTTGTTAACTTAGGATGTTCCTAACTTCCAAGAGTACATGTGAAACTCTTGTTAACTTATGATAGTTCATGTCTTTTCAAATTTGTCTTTTGTTTTCCTCTTTGCAGAAGGCAGCCTGTGTTCTTTACAGAAGCTGCTATTACCATTAGCGTAAATCTGATTTTTTATCAAGGCCCGAGGTTTTAGTACAGATTTTCTATACCATGCACAAATTATACACATCATCTATAAAATGTGTATAATTTATATAAAATAAAGCAAACTGTGACAGCTTTTCTGCAGAAATGTTGCAGCTGTTTTGTAACAGGAGTGGGATTTTTGTAGATGATAATGAAATTTTTTCTAGCTGTGCATTGAGATAGTATTAACTTCACTGGACTGAACGATGACACTGCATTAAGCATTTAGGTACTTGTGCAAATAAATAGTTTGAAAGAGTTTAAGATTTAGTACATCAGCTACTTAAGATTTTAGTAGCTTGTTCTGTCAAGTGACTGGATGGCATGTGCATCTAGTTCTCCCAATAAACTAGATTAATGCAGATAAAGAGCTGAGGATTTCTGAGTTCTTTTCTTAAATGTAAAATATAGCGGGAGAATTATTTTCAGTTTACTCCTTTTAAAATTTCAAATTTCCAAATAGATAATTTTCACTTGGGGAATCCCAAGTGTCATGAGGAACTGTGATTATTCCAAAGCACTCTTTATTTCTAGTTATAATTCTTAATCACATATGGAAATATGAATGCAGTATACTTGTTTGTACAGTAAGCATTTAAGCCTAGACATCAATACACTGGAGAGAAGAAAGTCCCCAGGACCCATAGGACAAAGAAGTCCCCACTATAAACCAGCAGGCAGTTCACCCGGAGGGAGAATAGAAAGAACATTGTTTTTGTACAGTGATCAGAAACCAATGACAAGGTATCTTTTTTTAATTAGAGGCCACACAGGGAAAACCAATTGATTATAGAACTTTGCAATTTATTTTAAAATTGAGTTTCAAAGTTTAGTTTTTTTAAAGATTGACACAAATGACAGCATGAATTTCTGAAATGAATATTTGAAATAATCTCCTTCAGCCTGCTGCTCATTTTTCTTTCCAACAGCTCTGGTTCACACAATGCAAACACAGAAATGGTTGTATCTTTTGCAGCTTTAGATCTTGTGCTCTTACAGCTACAGACAGTGGAGCATTGACATTTTGTCTTTTTAAAACTAAAATAAATAAACACTGTTTTAATATGGATTTAAAAGCTTCAGTTTATCAGATATTTTGATTATATATCAGTTTAGGATCAAACCACAGTTTCCCAGAGACCTTGTGTAATCTGCATTATTAGAGATGCTCAAACTTCAGCTCAACATGGACCTGAGCACTGTGAACTGGTTGGACCTGCTTTGACAGGAGGTGGTACATCTGACATCCAGATGTCCTTTCCGTCAGAAATTATTCTGTGACTCAGTGAAACAGGTTTCTTTAAAAAAAAAGGTGTAAACAAACAAAATTAAGTCCTGGCTACTGAAGGACATTGCTTCTCTTCACTGTATTTAGTTCAGCAACTTGTAGATAGCCATGGAACTTCAGCTGCAGGTTTAAGGTGAAACTACATTTTAAAATTGTCCATTTTAAATTTTATTACTGGACTTAGATTATGAGATGATACTGTTAGAACTGAACAATAACTTTGAGTGACTTCTAGAATGTAATTGAGTACATTTTGATGGTTAAATCACAGGCTAAAACACTTAAGCTTTGTTCGTGGAGCAGGAGTGGTCTTTAATGTCTGAACTGGGCAGTCTGACTACAGGTAAGACTTGAGTCAGTGACATCGTTGTAGATGAATGGGTGATGAGACTAGGGAGGAAAGAGGGAAAACGCTGTCCACTGAGCGTATATAGAGACTGTGAACCATAAATAGTTGTGAAAAGGAAGTACAGGGTATGTGTAAAAAGGCAGTGGCAAACAGGTTACTGTGTCTCATGCCATCAAGGAATCAGGAGAAGCACAGTAGGTGATCTTTCAGTCAGCCACCCGCACTGGATATTCCAGCGTGCACTGTTGTCAGAAAAGCACCTGGTATTGGATGCTAAGACATATGACATCAATGTACAGTATGATTTTGAAAAGATTAAGTAGTGTAGGGAGTTCTCTTGCTATGTTTTTTCCAAGTCATAGCAAAAATAAGGTGTATGTCTCCTGCTTGGACTGTTTGGAAGGATATTTGTGCTTATATGAACTTCTGAGGCATGCATGTAGCCTTTAATCTCCAAAACAGACAAGGGAATGCAAATGCCCTGGATATATACCTTACTATGTTCCTAGCTGGCTTGATGAGATTTTAAGTTCCATTGCTGTGAGTTCCTTTGCCATTTGTAGTGCCAATAATTAAACATTGTATTTAGTCTGAAATTACCATGCTTTTCACTTACTGATGTTTGATTTTCTTGAGCTGGAATTTTTCTTTTGGGCCACAACTAAGGAGGGTTTACAAGGCACAGAGTTGAGGGAGCAAAATGCTCCTTCAAGAATTGTTCCTTCAAGATAACTAATATATAATATAATTAAAATAAGATTACAGTGGCATAATCAGAGGACACTGTAACTTTCATATGTTAAAAAGTTGAAGTAAAGATTGTGAGGAGTCTGCCCCCATCAAAGGGAATTTGAGACTGCTTTTATACTAGCTAAGATTTTCCTATCTCTTACCTCACATCAAGTAAGAAGGCACCTTTTTTCCTCCGACGAAAACAAATCTGGAGTACAACCAAACATAGCTTTTGGTAAACAGTGACTTGTTCCTAATCTCATCTGAACAATATCAGTGGGAAATTCAGGAGATGGGGTGGGAGAGAAGGAGGAAGCAGATAAGCATCTGATTTCTGTATGAGAGACAGGTACCAGAGCTGTTCTGGGAATATCTTCATTCCCCTGGAAAAGCAGAGTGGTCAGTACAGCCTTCATTTCCTCTTGCTTGTGGACTGTCTTCTTCATGCTGGTTCCCATCTTTGAGAGGTGAGGAAGGAAGTCTGTCAGAAAGCAGGAGCTTTACAGAGGTGATCTCCAATGACGTGGCAAGGTGCCTCAAGCTGTGTCAGTAGGAAGAATCCTAAATAAAAGACATTCAGTAAGGGATGGGACCTCACCCTGAACCAATTGGCTTTCCCTCATGTTGCCCTGAGAGCAGAATTTTGCTCCTGGAGAATGCTGGCGGACAAGATCCAAGCTGGCTGTGTTGGAGCTTGAAGACATGAATGAACAATGCTGTCCTGGGGGCACTGTCTGACGTTGTTGGGAGAAAATTCTCCTAGGACATTAGGGGTTGAAGTTCTGAATTTTAAGAATTTGAGGTTAACTGGGGTCAGTCTTTCTGTTTGTAAGTCAAATCCAACTTGTTCTTTTACCATCGATTCCCTGTGATCAGTGGGTGGTGTGTTTTTAAACTACTGACTGTATTGAGGGATGGTAAGAGGTTCACAGTATCATCTCTGCTCTCCCCATGAATCCCAGAATATGTACAGCCCCCATGCTTTAGAACAAGCAACACCAACTGCAGTGCTTTTGGGTCTGTGTGGCAGGACACCTCCTTGGGACCATTTTTTCCTATGTCTTTATCCTTCATTCACTTGGGTGCTTCCTGACATCTTCCTGGCTCTTGGCCATCCCACCTTGCTTTCACTTTTTTCTGCTTCCTTGCCTGAGAGTGGGAATTTCACCCTGGCTGGGTTTCCCCAGGTCAGCAGAGCTGCTGTGCCTGGCTGGCATGTGCTGAGCCAGAAGCCAGAACCCCACCTGTGCAGTAAATGTGACCTTATGGCTCCAAGGAGTCGGCTCCCACCTTTGCTTGCGGTGCTGGGGTGAGCTGGAAGGCGGCTCCCAGGACTGCCTGGTAGGCAGAGGCTGGCTCCAGTGAGGTGGCTCCCAGCTTGTTCTGCACACAGACTGGCACAAAGTTGTGCTGATTTCCTTGCCCCCAGGCACCAGCTGTACTTGGGAACTGGCTTCCAGCTCTGCTGCTCGCAGAGACAGACAGAAGCTCTGCATTTGGGCTCCTGGTCTTTCCTCCACAAAGCATGAAGGGAGCAGAAGACCTGCTCCTGGCTCTGCCTGTGGGTAGGGAGTGTCTCCTGGGAACCAGCTCTCCATGCTTACAGGAACTAGAAGGAGACAAGAACTGGCTCTTGGCTGGCGTTGCTGGAGGCACATGTGGCGATTAGGAAGGTGTATAGCAGTTGGGAACCTC
Source organism: Antrostomus carolinensis (assembly GCF_000700745.2). Lineage (NCBI taxonomy): Eukaryota > Metazoa > Chordata > Aves > Caprimulgiformes > Caprimulgidae > Antrostomus > Antrostomus carolinensis. The sequence continues at coordinate 63,387 of NW_010324863.1, read as the reverse complement.
TGGCCTTGAGCTTGTCTTCTGAAGGTGTCTTTGCCCTATATTTTTGGCTGAGACTGACAATCACATTGAAGTGGGCGCTGTCGTGTGAGACAAGTACTTCCTCAGATCTTGTTGCTGTTTCCATTAGTTAAGATATGTACAGTCCATTTCCAGGAATGTGTGGTCCTTATTACTGATTGTACAACTTGGTATGTCTCAAATAGTTATTTCTTCACCAAAAATGCCATGTATTACCAAAAAGTCTGCCAGACCCTTAATAAACCATTGCCCAGTTACAACTACTAAACTGAACTAAACTATGAAGCATTTAGGTGTGATCAAACCAACTTGTCACACTGCCCTCCCCCTTGTAGCAGAGGTCTAGAGTTAGAGCCTGCTTAGTGATGGAGGTGGTGATGAGCTTGTGTTCCTGCCTGCTATGTCCCCCTTTCCTGTGCCCTGCATGTCACTGCTCCGGTAAGGTAACTACAGAAAAGCGGATCTTGAAATACTACTATTTTTGTAGTTGATTTGTTTGAATGTGGAGAGCTCTAAAAATAATACAAAAACTTGAATTATAGTGACACAAAACTTCCATTGTTAGCAGCTTTAAAAGATTATGCTGAAAATTGGTTAGTTTTAGTCATCTTTTTATAAATTGTTTTTTAATTTTAATCTTTTCTTGCTTGATTTTGAAACCTGAACTATCTAGTTGAGTCTCTTCTAATCAAATGCTGTGAGTATAAAACTTCACGAATAAAGAGATTATTCAGAGTTTATTTTTCTGAGGGTATTCAAAACTTTTCATTTGTTACGATTTTGGTAAACAAAAAAATCAGGTTTGCTTTACAATATGTTACTAATTTTTATGAACATTATTGCTTTCCTGTTACAAAATATAATATTTGTTTTACTAGTATAAATGTATACTTGTATCTATTGTTATTTCATTTTATTATTAAATTAATTTTTTTCTTTTCTTCCCAGAGGATGCTAAACAAGTTTTTGGCCAGACCACAATTCATCAGCACATTCCGTTTAACTGGAATTCAGAGTTCGTACAGCTGCATTTTGGAAAGGATAGAAAAAGACACCTAACATATGCGGAGTTCACCCAGTTTTTACTGGTGGGTCTAGTACAATAGAGTTTGTAAAGAGTAATAAGAAGAATACGAGAATCAAAATATTTGCAAACTTGCCAAATACCACGCTGGTGGGAAAGTTGCACGACAGACCGAGTGTAGGCTTTTACAGTCAGAGTGCTGGACTGTAAAAGTCTGTTGATAAATAGGATATGCTTGAGCTAAAATGTCTGATTCAGGCTGTATTTTTTTTCTTTTCTTTCATTTTTGACAGTTGTGTGCAGAAGGTGATCTTTTCTACGCTGTTGTGTAGATAGAGACATGAAATCAAAAACCTAGACCTCAAAGTTTCCTGTATGTTTAAGTCACATGAGTCAAAGAATAGTAAAAAATGGTACTGAACATTTTGGACCCAGTTGCCAGACTGGTATTAAAAAGTACTGTCTGTAAACAGCATGTTTGCTAGATTTGTATTTAATTCAGTGCTGATATCCAATAAAGATGTTGTTTTGCTGCAAGTCCTTTTCACACACTTCTTCTGACCTTTTTTGAAGTAAGAGTATCTCAGGGAAATGTGGTATTAGATAATAAAATACAATCATTCTTTTGCAAGGAATTCTTAGGTATTCACACTTTAGGGTACTTTGTTATGTGAAAAAAATTGTGCTATTAAAAATAAACAGATTATCTATATTCCAGCAGTACTGTTAAAAATAGTCTTCAGTAGGAAAAGTGATCCTTGAAGTGGTAAAACACACGAGTTTCTTATTTGTATTCCTTCTGAATACTTAATGCCTGTATTAGTATTTACACTAGAGAGTTTTAAAATGGGAACCTGCTTCAAGACTGCGAGGTTTCTTTTTTTCTTGTTTACACAAGTATGTTAGCTCACAGTAGGAGGTAGTATCATTTTGATGAGGAATAATTAAGATAATGCTATTGAGACAAATGTTTCAAATTGACTTTGTAGAACAGAGCCTAATTAAGTTTGTATGACGAGGATGTCAGGTATCACATGATTAAATTGTATTCCCTTAGGTTTTGTATTGACTATTGTAACTCCTAAGGAAGCTAAGACATAGACCATTTTTGTGACAGAATAATGAACTAGAACCTCTTTTGGATAAAAAAGCAAATGTATTACCTGATTAGGAAAAAATATCTCTGGCCCCATGTTTTGGTGTTCATGTATCCTGAATTTGCTGGATTAAAATCGCAGTCTTAACAGTATACCAGTTAAGACAAAGTCAGTGCATCTGTTTGTTTAGAGGTCTGAGGAAAACCTGAAGAAAAACCCAAAATGAAAAAAAGGACACTTTTTTGCCACCTCACCGCCCTGCATTGCCCCCCCTCCCCTTCCCCCTCCAAAAAAGGAGGGAGGAGGGGTGAAGGAGGTTAGAGCCAGAGGCCTAAAAGAGCCTATAACTTCATGGCTGGGTATTTGGAAGATTTGAGTTCTTTCTTTGAGTTCTTTTGTGGTTTTTTTCTTTGAATTAGGAAAAGCAAGAACTGAGGCAGGAATTTTCTAACTTTGGAGATGAGTCCTAACTACCAGGGTTTCTCATCCTGTGGAGGGGTATTCCTCTTTCCTTGTCTAAAAGGACTTTTCTTGGATGTGAGAATTGTATTTGGTTTTGGTGTGTCTTGCCCCTGCCTTGGTTTTTGGGGGGTTTTTTTGTAACTGACTCTACTGCAAAAGTTAATCTTAGCTAGTGCAGAGTAAGAGGATGTGTTGGACCACGTCAGTGGTATTCATGAGTCAGCCCTTTTGGTGATGATCCATATAGGACAGAAGGAGGGAGGAAGAGCATAAACATTGAGAATAAGGATGACGATTGTTGGTGTCCTCTAGAGAGGTGAGATGCGTTCAGGAAAAGTTCTAAGACTGCTTATAAAGACACTCTCAGCATTGGTGCAGGTAGCAGGGACTTTCAAATAAATTAATTGTCCTAAGACTCTGCTGAAGTTGTCCGCTATCAATACAGTCTGTTAGGGTGCTCAGTCACTCGCAGTAATTGGGTACATTTGTTTACCCACTTTTTAGAACTGTAAAGCTTTGAAATATATGTTTCTTTGCTGATTCTTGCCTTGCAGCATTGAATTATAGATACAGAAGTTTGGGCACAGAAATGACTCTCAGCACAAACTGGACAGTTAATGTTCACAGGCATAGAAATCTTCCTTTAAGCTCTCTAACCTTTGGTATTCAGCCTTTCCTTCTGACATTCTGCCTGTGCATGAGTCAGTCTCCTTGGTCTGATGTCTAGACCTTGGACCTTAGACAGCAGGAGACCACAGTGAGTACCAGATTACCTTTCTGCATTCCTGATGTGTGAATACTCTTTACATTTAACTTAACATGGACCAGATGATTCTGTAAGGCACTTCAGGTACTGCTTTATAAGTACAATGCAATTTGCAACTTTTAATTAAATAATCCAGCTAGATTCAAATTCATTCATATTGGGTCCTGTATGCCACATAAAGTTGTACATATTCATTATCTGTCGCAGCATTTGGGCTAATCATCACTTCTGGCAAAGCTGAAGGTATGTGGAAAATAACATCAGTATGTTTTATCCATGCACAAGATGGATCTCTTCTGGCTTTAAATAAGAAGAGTTTATATGGGATTTTGAATATTTATATCCCGCCAGCACTTTTTTTGTCTACAGCAACAGAGATGCCCAAAAGTATAGCCTCCAAACTGCTTGGCTCTAATACAGTTAACAGTCTATTTGCCCCAGCCTAGAGCACAAGGTATGTTGTTTTACCCTGCTTCTCATTTTGCTAGCTTAAAATTAGCTCACATATCTCCACTATATATCCGTCACGTCTATTTCCATTTGGATATGATCATGTTCCATCATCACTTAAGTGGCAATCTGCATCATGTAGAGCAACACTGGCCCCTTTCTCAGCATGTAAAATCTATTTTGCAGGATTAATTTTAACGTATGCTTATATGTGGGCCTGATAAATCCATTCCCACAGTATTTGGGAATTTATTTGTGTCCAGCATATTAGTTGATGAAGTAGAAGTCTTTGTAATTGAACACCAGGATCTACTCCAGTGGAGAGGATTGTACTGTATCTGATGACTTGTAGATCCATTGGGATGAACCTAAACATAAATTTCTATCTAAGTGGAAAGTGAAGAAGCTTTCAGTGATCTGTAAGTGAAAGCTGAGGTACAGTCTCTTGATGGGAAATAATTTCATGAAAATTCTGATGCCAGCATGCCTGCCATGATGTGCAAATTAATTTTTCACAAAGTCTTATGCTACCTGGGAGAATTCTGGACTTCCAGCATCAAGGGAGAAGCTTGCCTTCTAAGTATATGTAAGTTTACAGAAAGTCTAGTCTGAAAAGGTTCTTTAGGATGTGTAATTTGCATTGCAAAGCAATGAGGGTTGTATTTCTTTAAACCTTAATCTGTCTAAGTAAACAATATTGGACTGAAATAGGTGAAACAATAAAAATTATTACAAGTCAGCATCTCTAAACACTACGACTTTGTTTTGTTTTTCAGTTTATTTTTAAGGTGGTATTTTTTATATTAGCTACACGTACACAGAATAGGCAATGTTATGAACATCTCATAAAGATTTCCCTGATAAATTGCTGATAGCTACTGAGCCTTATTTTGAAATGTCGTGCTGTGAGATGTCTCAGCTTTCAGGCTTGGAGACTGAGGGAATAGATAGCCTTTCTTTTGAGTTAAACTTTAAGGAGTTTATTACGTTGTTATGCACAATACAGTAATTAGAGAAGTGACATCTGCCTCGTTTTTTTTGTGACAGACTTTATAGGTGAAATTTAGTTTGGAGACTAAGTGTGTTACCATGTAACAGTGTTCTTGTATGCCATATCACTGCCATGGTCATGGTTTGGGAATGTCATATGGGTGAAAGTCCCTGTGCTTTTTTCTGCTGGGTGCAACTGGAAAATGTGTATCACAGCTCAAAATAACCGTAGCCTAAAAAGACCCTTCCTTTCTGAGAAGGTGGGATGAGTCTTCTGTATCTATTTACAGTATGCTTAAACCATTTCATTTCTGAACTAAGGAGGAGGTGCGAATAGGGAGCTTCAGAAGACTGTCATCATCCTATTCAGTGTTTTGTCTTGCTGTCTATCTACAGTTAAGTGGCTCTTTCCTAGCTGACAAGAGTATGGGCAAATGGCAGTACTGAGTCTTTGACCATGTGTTTAACCAAATGGGATAATTCTCTCTAGTGGGTTCCTCATATACCAAGAACATTGAAAGGAATCATGTTAGCAAGGAGAGGATTGGGTGTTTTGGCTTTAAATCAACTGTAGTACTAACAGCCTTTTTGCAATTAACTAGGTGATGACAAGAAACATGTATTTAACATATCTCTGGAGCATGAGCCCCGCTTTGCTTCTGTGGCTGAGACACTACTGTCAGCCAGGGTCCCACTGATGGTATATGTACCTCCAAACTCACTGGCGGGTGTACACAGATGGTAACAGATTATATTTCTGTAAGTGGAGTCCAGGTTTTTTACTGCATTTTGGTGCTGGATTCTGCCAGTACAACACTGCCAGCAGTTTCAGTGGTTAAAACAAATTGAATGAGAGAAGGAGGAGAAAGCAGCATTCACAGTTTCCCATGTAATCCTTTTGCTAAATTAAATTTATTTTTTCTTTGGTGATGCTGCCACTTAATGACAAACATTTTTGTTCATTTGTTCATACGTATCCACTTGCCAGGTGGTGAGTATTGAGGGATACAAGAGTTATTACACCCAACTCCTCTTCAGAGCTCTCTGCCTACCAAGTAGCTGCCTGCCTCAAGATTATGAAGTTTTTTTGTGTTCTTGTGCTCCTCCCACCATAAACCTCCCAAAATTGCTTGCTTCCAAATTTTTGTTGGCATTATAGTCACAATTGGAGTGAAGCAAAAGCTTACATGGCTGCATCCAGCCAGAGTGAATATTATTGCTGAATTGTAACACCTCCACGCAAGGGGCTGTAAGGTAAAGGAAATGTGACACAACTGAAATTGCAGCACTTAAAATTATAATCCCCACAAGCCTTTCTCATCAAAAGCAGAAATTTATGAATAATTCTGTGAGTGAAATGCAGTGTTGAAACACTGATCAGTCCTTCCCCCCACCACCACCCTTTCCTCCTGCCTGGTGTATTAGGAGGTTTTCATTATACCGTTCAGGTCAGGGTGCAGTGTTTTAATTAGAAATTAGGACTAAAATTGGAGAGATGAGGAGGCTGAAATGAGAAGACAAGTATGGTTTGAGCAGCAGCGTGCATCGGTGGCTGTGGCATGAGCAGAAGGAGGGGTGGCGGCTGCAGGCCTCCGGCAGGTCTGATCCTACTCCAGCCAAATTTGCCTTTCTCCCTTTGCTCTCTGTTCCCTTGAATGCTGCTGTGTGATGAATATCAGTTTACAGGAGATCATATTCACTGGGAATACACTGTGCTGGTGATTCTTGACTAGCCTGAGTCTTGACTTCATATGACTTTTAAGGCATATATTTGCAAATATAGTGGTAATAATGGGATAGTATCATGGTCCAGTGCAAGACTTGCTTAGTATTGCTGACATAATTTTGCTCTGATTTCATTTTCTAAATAACTGATTATGAATATGTATTCAGACTAAGCAATGTATATTTCCAGTGAAGAAGTTTTTATAAGACTTGAAATTTGAAGGGGGTACATGGCAATGGTTTGTTTGCCTCCATTCTGCAAAGAAGTATAGATTGGGAATTCTAACTACATCACCAAAAGATATTTCTGGTTTTGGCAAACCTATAGAACTGAACAAAAAGCTCATGTGTATTATCAAGTTACTGTCTGTGCAGAATTGTTCCTTTTAAATGGAAAATAAAAAAAAAAGAAAGTAGTGTAACAGTGATTTATGAAGAAAGGGTGAAGGTCGCAGTAGAAAAGATACCATTTTGAGAGATTAAATGCCTTTTTTCTCCCCTCTTCTCTCAGGGGTATGTATGAATAACAAGACGATATTATCAGGTGCTTGCATCAGATAATGCTTGTGATTGATCTCTGCCTGTTACTACTGCTGAAATATTGAGAGCTGGTCTTCAATCAGTCACGATACAAGGAGTTTAAATTAAACTGCTAGTGTCTTTTGCAAATAACTTTATCTTTTATATGAGGATGCTTTTTGAGGGTATGCTTTCAAGATTAGTGGATGTCTACATGGAAATCTGATTATTGCATTGTCCTTGTTCAAGGAGTAGCAAATGCTTTTACAGAAAGTATTTTGACCTGCTGTGACACATGCAATAAAGTGCATAATAGACATCATGGAACACTAATGTTTGTGAGTGGGAGGTTGCCTGCACTGGTGTGTTGATACATACCCTCCATTTCTCAGTTAAATGAATTACATGACCTAGTGTCCAGACAGCAGAGAAATAATGATGATTGTCCTCGATATTGAGCTTAATGATAGAGACCATATATGCCACCGATAGAAAAGGCTGAAAGTTACACATACAATATCTAATTAAAATTAGATTACATGTAATCCTGTTTTGTTAAGTATGAGATCTCTTGTAGGATTGCATTATATAAAAATCTATTAAGATTATGATTTTGAACCTAACTTTTTCTTTTTTTTAATATATTTTCAGGAGATACAGTTAGAACATGCAAAACAAGCTTTTGTGCAGAGAGACAATGCTCAGGCTGGAAGAGTCACAGCTATGGACTTCAGGGACATTATGGTCACTATCCGGCCACACATGCTGACACCATTTGTAGAAGAATGTCTAGTAGCAGTGAGTAGTTCTGGTATCCCAACTGGGAGACACCTGGGATACAGACATGGGATTCCTTTTTTATACCTTGACCACTATATGCAGCACATAGACCAGCTTAGGGATGTATATTTTTAAGTTTAGCAGTTATTGTCTATTATGATAGATACACATATGAAAGTTAACCCTTATAGTAGAACATATATCCTCAGTGTTCCTGACCTCCTGAGACAAAAGACGAAGCAGGTAGATGGACCTTAGTAATGGACTATAAACGTAGAGTTTGCCTGGCTGTTTCCAGTCATTCCACCATAGTAGACTGTGTCAAAAATGTCAGAATGCCATTGCATCCCACTTAGGAAGTAATCCTCAAAAGACTTGCTTTGTAATGTCAATTCTAACCTCCTGAGTGAATTTCCAAGCACTTGGGACAGTGTATGAACTGGAACATCACCCAGGGCCATTCACTATATATTAAATGATAGCTGTTACACTTGACTGCATGCTTCTTTTCAGCTAGAAGTGCATAACTAAATTAAATATTACAAGTCTGCAATTTTACTGAAGGGGAAAAAAAAAAAAAGATACATTTGGTTTTGACCACAGTTTCTAATCTTGGGAACATGCAGTAGCACTTTCCAAGTAATCCAAAGCCTGGGTATCCAGGTTTAAAGAAATCTGTTCTGCTTTGACTTTCAAGGGAGAATTCCAGGGAGATGTGTGAAGTGATGAGAACTGCAAACTCTGGACAGAATATTAGAAGAAGCATACAGCAGAAAGCATTGCCAGAACACTTAGGGACTGACAACGAGATCTGATACTTTCTTCCTCGATTCTCTCCCCAGCCTTGTTAACAACTTCCCTGGGTCATATACTCTCTCATAAAACATAAGATAAGATTTTTCAGTCTCCCTCAAGGTCAATTAAATTTTGGCAAGCTTATGTATTGTTTTCAGAAATTTGCTTGATCACTGATCTCATACTTTAAATAGGGAAATGATCCAATAATTTTTCTCTGTGCAGACCCAACACCACTTTAAAATAAAGGTTTAGGCTCAGTTCTCACTTGAGAATGAATAACTGTTTGAACCTTATTGTTCCCATTTTGTTTGACTGCCTGATACAAGCCTGAGAGCTTACTGCTGGTTTTCTGTGACTTGAAATGCCTGTGAATTTAAATGTTTCAGTTGACCCTTTTCAGAATATGTTTTGATTTTGTTGAAATTTTCTGTATAGTAATACACTTCACATGTAGAAGTAGATTTCCTCATTACTAGAAATAAGCCAACTTATGAAACATTTCCAACTGAAGCAATACTGAAACTTGAACTTTGTAAATTACTACTGGTTATGTTGTTATAATCCTGCATATGTATTTGTTTAGGTTTGTAGGGTGGGGAGAGTTTTACATTCTGGTCATGATTAGTTTCAGTAACATAAGAATCTTTCATAGTTTTCTTTATTTTGCAGGGTTTTTTTAAAAAGCAACCCTGTGCTACTGTTGCTCTTGTAAAATAACACTGTTTGAAGACCTTTATTTCAAGATTTTTCTTAGTCTTTTAATAGTCTCCTTTCTCTTCTTTTACTGTCTCTATTCTAGGCTGCTGGAGGTACCACTTCCCATCAGGTCAGCTTTTCCTATTTTAATGGATTTAATTCTCTCCTTAACAACATGGAGCTCATTAGAAAGATCTACAGTACTCTGGCTGGAAATAGAAAAGATGTGGAAGTCACTAAGGGTTGGTAGAAATGTTTGCCGTGTTTGCAGTGTGGAAGTTTCCTTGGGCGTCTGGTTGGATTGGGTGGAGGGGAAGAGCTCATCTGTATGCTTTTAAATCAATGGGAGGGAGAGAGCCTGCCTCATTAGCATTCCTTGGTATGCCACTCACTTTTGTACACTCCTGTTGGAGTCCACCCTCCAGGTTTTTCATTTTGTTTCAATCAGAAAAAGGTCCTAGTAAACTGGTGGTGGGGGCAGGGTGAGGAAAGTATGTAAAAATATTTAAAAGTTTAAAAAACTTCCTAGGACTCCTGCCAAATTGGCAGCCTATTAAAGTGACCTTCAAGGGTAGTTGAAGAATTCCATAAACTTGTATTGGCGGCACAGTAAGCTGATCTACAAGCTTGGAACAAGATGTTATCTGCTATATCTAACCACTTTTATAGAGAATTCCCTGTGCAACACCAAAGTTTCATTAATGTGGCCTACTGGGACTGTGCATGAAAAAGTTCCACATCTTTTGACTCATTTTTTTTTTTCCTGTGTGCTTTTATATTTTTTTTCCCTCTGACCCGCAACTGATTGATACCGTATGTCAAATATCCTAAATCCTGCTGATAGCACTAAGCTTTCAGACCAGAGAGTTGTACTTATTTTCATAGAGGATATACCATTTAAAATATACATTTATGGAGTGACAGGACCTCTTTTGTGGTAGGTCACTTTTATTCCCCTTCTCCCTCCCCCATCAGCATCTTCTACTTAATACTAAAATACAAAGAAACTCTGGAGTGCTCTGGATTATTTGTTCTGGTTTGATTAGTTTTTCTTTTCTGTACTTCTGTTGCAGAGGAGTTTGTTCTGGCAGCTCAGAAATTTGGTCAGGTTACACCCATGGAAGTTGACATCTTGTTTCAGTTAGCAGATCTATATGAGCCACGAGGGTAAGTGGCGAATTATGTATCCTCCTCTCTTTACTTTCTTTCTCTCTCCTTAGCAGAAGGAGGGGGAGGTAGTGTTGGGGAACAGGAGGGTGTAGTGTCTTGGTCACCAGCAGGTAACTTCTTGTGATGTGAAAACCCATCTCTAAGCAAATGCTAAGCTGAATTCATTTCCTCAGGCGCATGACGTTAGCTGATATTGAAAGAATTGCTCCTCTGGAGGAGGGGACGTTGCCCTACAACCTGGCTGAGGCTCAGAGGCAGGTAAGAACAGAAGCCAGGATGATGCTATTACCTGTTTCCAGTGCCAGGTAAATACATAGCCAACCTCCTTCTGTGTTGTCAGCTAAGTTGCTTTTCTCTTGTATTCTGTAATACCTGTGAGGAATACCTTCTTGTTAGAATTAATTTTTAACCCGTGTCATGTCCTCTCCATCTCATCTCTGTGCCTCTTTCTCTTGGGCTGCATTTTGGCAGGTTAAGTGTAATTTACTTTGGAAAGATAAAACGTATATGAGTATCATGCAGCCATTCAGTAAATATTAGGTGTATACCTAATTAAGGTGTTTGTGTTTCTGTTGCTCTCTGTTCTTTTTAATGAGGAAAGAAGACTTCCTGCTTCGAATATGGATGGTAAATTCAGCATCTAGCCTGTTAAATGGCAGCCCTTGTTCTGAACACATGTGCATGTTCCTGGCTTCAGAGTATTCTCTGCTTTGCCTTATGCTCTGCTGAATGTCAAAATAGGAGAGATTATGTTTAGTCTACCATCACAGTTTCAGTAAAAGCATTAATATTCTCCTCATTTCTAAAAACTACAGGATATTGACTTTCTATGGTATAACAGAAAATGAACCTTTGTTGTGTTTGAGGCAAAAAGAAATAGGAGTGTTATTTAAATGTTAAACCTGTTGACTTTTTACTTTCCACATTATTTTAGCATATCTTATATTGTTATTGACACAAGTTTCTATACAGATAGATTTAAAACTAACCCTCTATTTCTGTTTATCTCTATCATTTTACGGTGATTTTAACTCTGTGTCTTGTGAGACTAAGGAGTTTTTTGTTGTTGTTTTTGTTTTTTTTCCTGCTCTGGGTCTGTGTGGAGACGCCAGTTTGACCACAATGAGTTAATGCAGGCTACATTTTTAGGACTACCAGGCCATAAGCCAGGCCTCTGTGTGTGTGTGTACACGTGTCTTCTTTGCTTCTCTTTTTTCTTCTCCTCCTTCCCCTACATGTGAACGCCCCCACCACTGCTCCAAGACAGTATCTAGGGTGGCGGTTTTCTGTTTGTTTGAGCAGTGACTAAATGTTGACTATGTTGGATGAATTGGCTCCCAAAAGCTCACTATCTATTCCTAGAAGACTGCTAAAGGAACTAAAAGCATTTGCATTAGACTGAATATCAAGTAACATAAGTTACAATAGGTGGCAGTAAAATGTAGCCAAAAATCCAGTGCTGAAAGTAGCAGCTTCTTCAGTTTTTGCTTTGGGGCCACTGTCTTTGCTAGTATGATTTATGTCATTTTCAGAGGCTAGGACATATGAACCTGCTTAAATCTTACCATTACTTCTGCATATGTGTCCTACCTTTTCATTTTTTCCATCCAGTTCCTTTTTAATGTCAACTGCTTGATGCTGAGACTGAAAAGATTTTGAGCTGCATTGATGCCTTCAATTTATTTTCTGACCATTATTTTAGCATCCTAAAAAAAAAAAAAGTATTACAAAAAGTGATAGTAAATATGGAAGACTTAATACCCCTGCAGAACTTCTGGTTTTCTAATTATTTCTTTCATTAGATAGCAATTTTAAATCTGGAGCACTTCTGAAGTTTATTTTTCATTGGGTTGAATCTATCACTCATAGACTGAGCAAAATGAAATTGTGCAGAAGCTTTATGAAACGTTCCTTTCCTTTTGCTACTATGTATGAGCAATGCTTGCCTTCTTGTTTTGATAGCCTGAGAAGTAATAGGTATATCTGGTTTGGTGAGGGTAGAAACAAATTTCAAACTGGAGCTGCTTTTAGCTGTAGAATGCCTTAAGATGCAACGTGTGCCCCCATATGCACATTTGAACCATTGATTTGGAAGTTCTATAAATTTTTTGTAATATCAGTCTTTCTTTTCCTTGCTATTCCGATATGAAGAGGCTACATTATATGGCACTTAGAAATCAGTGGAAAAGAAGTAATAATTGAAAACAAAAATTGCAGTGTATTGTGAAGTTTTCTCCAGCTATCTTTCTATTTATATCTGTCTGATCATGAGGTGTGCTCTCATGAAATACAATGTTCTGATTATTTTTCTTGTCTTTCCTTTTGTTTTAAATCCTGCCTTGACAGAAAGCTCCAGGCGATGTGTCTCGACCTGTTCTCATCCAGATTGCAGAATCAGCGTACAGGTTTGCCCTTGGTTCAGTTGCTGGAGGTTAGTTGTGGCTGAGCAAAAGAAGATTCTTCTTCACTGTTTGGGTTTTTTCTTCTTTTCTTCTACCCTTCTTCCCCTTTTGCCTTTCATTTAAGTGTGGAAGACTTCTCAGTCTTTACCTTGAAGCTGTGTCTAAGGGATGGGATAACTATAAGATGGAAATGGGAAGAGGTCATCTGGTCTGCAAGAATTTTAGAATTTATGAGCCATTGGAGTTTGCAGGTGGTGTTACTATCTGATTTGTCACCAAACCAGTTACAGAAGAATCAGATTAATAATGAGGTAGAGCCAGGAAGTGCTTTTGGCTAAAACTGTGGGAGATAGTTTAAAGTATCCAGAATATATTATGGAGAAAAAAGATGCAACTAATACTTGAGATATAAATGTGGAAGATAACAGTTACAGTCAAACACTGCAAATGCAAAATCATGTTTTCTTATAGCCTGATTTTTATTTACAGCTGTTGGAGCCACTGCAGTGTACCCAATTGATTTGGTAAAAACTCGAATGCAAAACCAGCGCTCTACAGGCTCTTTTGTGGGAGAACTTATGTATAAAAACAGCTTTGATTGCTTCAAGAAAGTGCTACGTTATGAAGGATTCTTTGGGCTTTATAGAGGTGAGTTTAAAAGGTGGTATTTCCTAATGATAAGTTACTAGTAAGAGTTTAGTGCAACTCTGTATTTTTAAACCTGTTTTGTTAAAACTTCAGTTTTGCCTGATTTGTGCTTTTGTTTCTACTCTGTTATAGGTGAAGGGTTTGCAAACTTCTTAATCACTAAAACTTCATTGTAATGGGAAAATTTCTGTAAGACCTTTCTGTCCTTTCCTTCCTCATCTGCAGTAGGGAAACAAGAGCAATTTCCTAAAGCAAAAATATACTGTTAGTCAAGTTTTAATTTCCTTAGCAGTCCTTATTTTATATTTTATGCTGGTTTTGGTAGAAGTTAGATCATACAGGGGTTTTTTTTTGTTGTTGTTTCAGTGTTCTTTCTTATCTGTTTCTTTCTATTTAAAATCATAAAACACAGAGAAAATATGGTACCTTGTTATTAACCCAATCTCCTTTTGTGATAAAAAGGTTTCTCTCAACCAGTTGCATGTGCTTCAGTAATCATTGGGAATAGTCATCTTTATCAAGTTTTATGTACACCTCTTCTTAGCTTGTCACTGTTGACTCAGCCAGAGAGATTAGATGGGTTTCAACCCACTTAGCTTTATGTCTGTAATCAATACCCCCAAGTTATGAAGTTAGCTGTTCCAAGTGCCCTTTGTGTCAATGGAGAAAGCTCCAAAAGGTCATTTACTCTTTTCAGGATGTAAATCATTCCCACTTTGGGTATCTTAGGTAAGTGTCTGTAGTGAGATGGTGGCTTTTTTTTTTTATTATTTTGGCCTTGTTGTAGTTATGGCATCAGTGCTATAAGTTCAGGTAATGTAGAGGTAGTCCTAAAGAATCATACACTACTGCATGAGACTGCAGTTCTTCTCTGTCACAGAGATAAAGCAAATTATATTTCTAGTATCCCAGTTACTGAGATCTCTTATCCCCCTCTACAATATTCATTGGGGAGGATTTGAAACTTGCGTTAATTATTTCATTTTTAGCCAGCTTGCTTAGATACTTTTTTAAACTTTTGAAAATAAGAGTATTGTAATGACAGAAATTAACTCATAGAAGCAGTTGAGTCAGGAATGAAGAATGGGGGATTTCAGTAAAATATTGTTATGATCTGGCAAAGCTATATGCACCTGAAAAACAGCTTAACAGTTTGTAAGACAACGTGTGAAATGTAAGTGATGTGATACATGTGCACTCTTTAACATACGACCTGAGTTACTGGGGGTTGGCTAAATAGCTCCTCCGCAAAATAGACTTTGTAATTATTTCAGCACAATTGGAGATGGGAAGGCTCTGTTATTATTGACTGAGTTTGAGGCAATTTTTTGAGTAGGCCTAGTAATTTAATAAAGAGTATTGACATGGTTTCTATTTTGTAAGGATTTATAGCAATCAGAATCGTAAAAAGTCCCAGTTATTGGCTAAAGAACAAAATTTATTCCCTGCAAATGTATGTCTACTTCTTCCAGGATCCTGAAAAAATAAATATGCAGAATTCTGCTATTATTTGCTTCTGTCTCATTGAAACTCTGAAGCATAATGATTTTTTTCACCTGGAAAAACAAACCTCAGAAATGTCATAAATGCATCTTCTTAACTCCATTTGCTAGTTGTGTTTTTGGAGTGATTGTCATTGCCAAGTTTGAGGAACTTTAGGAACCTTCGTCAGTATAGCTTGTCTCTCTGTTCACCATCCCCTTTACTACTTTTCAGTGAAATCTCAAACAGTTTGGTGGAGCTGAACTTCTAAACCCAGGGCAATAATCTCATTTTTGGATTACATAGTAGAAATTGTGCGATGGCAAAGAACACCATCATTTCAGAGGCAAATTGAGACCTGTGTTTCTACAGATTCTCGACTTAAAGGGCATCCAAATTTAACTTCTCTTTTTAAAGAATCAAATAGAGAAAACTGCTTAAAAATGTGGAGCTTCCTCTATGCAGTTTTGTAAATTTGGACTGTTGCTTGAGTTCTAAGGAGATCATGTTGGAGAAGGCTGAGCAAATGAGTGCAGAGTGAAGGTTTCTGATTAAGCTTGAGAGGACAAGAAAATTTGAAAGGAACATTTTACAGATTAATGTATTAACCTAATTTAGTGCAGTAAAGTTATAGCAAGAATCGTCTCATTCTTACTTGTTCCTACTAGACACTAGGTAAGAGAAACTACAGAGTACATTGCTTTTTGCTGCTCATTGTTAACTGATATTCCTTCTTGCACTGTGGTGGGTTCAGAGTTAAGTAAATGTGGGTTTTTTTTCCCCACTGGAGGAGGGAGTAGTAATTGGTAGAGTTCTCCTGCTTAGCTGAATAGAAATGCAAAACCTTTGTAAAAAATTATAGTAGAAACATTTGGAGCAGTGGTCTCTTTGTCATGCCACACTGCAAGCAAGCAAGCAGGAATTATAAACTCTGCTCTGAACTCAGCCATTTCAAATGATATTTTGAATACAAGGCACATACTTCCATCCAGTGAATTGAACTCATTTTTCTTTTTTGTATCATTATTTTATTCCAAACTTGAAAAGGGCAAAACCACCATGTTCTAAACCAGCATCTCAGATAAGGATAAATTACACCATCTTGTGGATATAAAGAGAGCACTAAATTTTGTTTAATGTGAATTTGGTTTTAAGGATAATAAGTGTTTCCACTGAGAAGAGACTTTGATTTTAAAAAAACAACAAACAACAAACAGGATATAAAGCTCTGCAGAATCTTTATAATATTCATTATTTGAATGCTATGTTTTTGTGTTAATTATTTTAAGATTGTACATCTAAGATAAATTTTTCATCTGTCTCTTTCTTAGCATGGCTTAAAAGAATACTCATCTCATATACCTATAATTTAACTGTTGTGGCTACATTTATACCTGAAATACATATTTAGAAACTCATGGGTATTTTTATATATGCAAATAATAAGAAAATGATGAAAGCTGTGATTTGTCAACGTCTCTTCCAACCAATGAGGTCACCTACATGTCTTAATATTATTTCAATCAGAAGTCCACTTGATGAGTCACAAAATGTGTCAGTCTTAAGAAGTGCATCTAGTAGGGATTATTTCTCCTATGCTTGATAAAAATTTTTATGGGAAATTTAAGCACCAGAGATAAAATGTAGCTCATGAAAATGTTCAGTGGCCATGCTGTTAATGCCACTTTTCCTAGAGGATGAAAAAGAAAGGAAATGCTGTGAAAGACTTGGTTACTTGTGATCAT
This sequence comes from Antrostomus carolinensis, assembly GCF_000700745.2. Lineage (NCBI taxonomy): Eukaryota > Metazoa > Chordata > Aves > Caprimulgiformes > Caprimulgidae > Antrostomus > Antrostomus carolinensis. The sequence goes on along the minus strand of NW_010324863.1, from coordinate 46,615 downwards.
TAACTGTTAAGGAACTACTTAGTTTTATTTCTTCCAGTGGTGCTTCTAGCACTGCAGTGACTACAGATGCCTTCTAATCTTAGATTTTAATAATCCAAATTCATTATTACTGGTGGACTCCCATGCTAATGATACAACAAGACAATGACAGAAGCTTTCCTCCAGAAGTGTGCAATGAAGTACTGTTTTTGTATAGTGGAAGTATAAGCCTATTCCACCCCAAAGTTCTGTCAAAGCACAAAATCTTCAAAAAATACCCCATTCCCAGTCTGCGGGAACTGTGCTTGAATAACAGCTGGTGATTAAATGTCCAATATATTGTGTGAGTCATGTAGTAGAAAAATTTGTCAGTATTCTGTTACTGCCCTTCTATCAGATGTCCAAATGGTTTCAGGTATTTTACCTAGACTGAGCAACAACTCCTTCAGTCAGTGGGTTTTTCTACTATGAAGGGAAAAGCAAGTCTGTTACACACTGTGAAACTGAAGTTTCACTGTTAGATGTCTGAAAAAATACTTTGGCTAAGAAAGATTCTTTTACTCGATGCCACCACTGCAGCTGGGCTGGATGAACTATCGCGTGTATGTTCACAATGTATTTAGACCGAACTGAATGCAGCTCAGTGCTCCCTCTTGCCTATACCTTCCCCTTCCCATAGAGCCCTACTATGATAGTGTGTCAAATATGAAGTGGTATGTGGTAATTGCTACTGAAGAGCCTTGGATATATAAAAGTGGGTTGCATGAAAATGTTTGCTGTATACTCTACTAGCAGGCTGCCTATGTGCAAAATGTTACTCTCTGATGTTATAAAAGGCATACATTTTTAAGACACCATCAGACATTTCTGAGTCTAAGATGTAGGATGTTTCTGTCCCACATCTGTCTGTGTCATATTGCTGAGCTGCTAACACATAGTGACACTGAAGAATTCTCAGCGTGTCAGGATAACCTCGACAGGAAAATGATATTTTCATGTGTCCCTTGATGAGCTTTCTTCCTTCCAAAACTTACCAGCTTTGTCATGTTCATAAATCTTTCAACGATGTTTCAGGGCTTCCATCAAAAGGACAAAGAAAAGAGAACTTAGTTTTGATAGTCATAATGTGTAGAATGCACAGGTACCACTTACGCATGGCTTTGTTACTAGAGCAAACAAGAGTCCCTCTACCTTCCTAAGCTGCTGGAGACAGTAGACCTAGCTGGTATCTGGCAAGGCTATAAAATGTAGTATTAAAATTAATGCTACCTTTTTGAGAATACTAAATGCTATCTTGCAGTAGGCCTGCACAACATTATCTGCAATTAAACTTATAAAGCACTTTCATACTATAAAATGTTGTGTGAAGTAGCAAGAAAGAGAAGGGCTCTGGAATTTTGGTTATTCAGTTGGGTTTGGGGAATTTTTTTTGGTGGTGTGGGGTTTTTTTTGGTAATTTCTATCTATTCTGTTTAATCTTTCTCTTCTACATTGAAGTTTTATGGAAAGTTTTGAGTCATAACAGTCCCATTCAGATTTGAATGCACAAAGAATGGACCAGATGGGAAAAAAACAACCAAAACTTGTGCCAAGATAAACATGTTTTTCCTGAGATGTTAGAAGTTCCTTTTACGAATACTAAGTCTTAGGAGCTGAAAAATAAAAAATGATAGAAAGGATATCTTCAGTCAGTCTAGGGAAAATGAATTTGATTTGTCCTGCTTATGTCCTACCTTCCAAAACTGGAGGTTTGTACAGATATCCAACTGGAGCATTTTTATAATTTTATATTTTAATATTTTAGAATGACTTGTTCTGTAATTTATTTGATATAACTTGAAAGTCATGCTACATCTAGCTTAGGTGTAATAATATATGTATATATGATTTTAAAATTAATGATCTCCGGGTTCTGTTGGAATTATGTATCTGTCTACAGACTTGCTCTAATTCTACTGGATCAGATACTGTGTTTGTAAAGTAAATGGAACATCTTTTTAATCTCTGAAGATACAAATTAATTAGTCATAATGTCTACACAAAGCCACACATGTCCTATAGCAAGATGCAAATATCGTAGCAGTTACATAGAGAATTTGGTCTGTGTAAAACTAAAACTGTAAAAATCCTGTTCATTGTATATCCTTGTGTTTTCTTCACAGTGCTGCAGAAAATGCAATACTTAATTACACAATTCTGACTGTCTTAATGGTTTTTCATTGAAGTCTGAATTGAAGTCACCTGTGCAACTAAAACTCATTCAGAAATTCAAATTTTGAAATTTAACTTACTCTCCAGAATCTCTTCTTTTGAGCAACTGAATATGAACTTAGTGTTACTGTACTCTTTGGTTTGCATATTCAGCCATATATATGATCATAATTCAACATAGTTGTCTTGCGTAGATGTTAGGTGTGTATATGCTATTAATTACCTCTTTTGACAGTTGAAAACCAAAAATGCTCTGACATTTGCACTTCTCTGTGGTTTTATTTTTGGGGACAGAGACAACAATTAAGGTTCCACCTTTAAGAGCTAACTTCTCAAAAAGTTTTCCAACAGCTAAATGTCAGAATAACAAAGAGAAAAATGTACATGCACTGGATTAGTGTCTTCTTCCATTCTGCTACCATCCATCAGCTTGACTTAGTTACTACTGATGCTCTTAGTAAGGAAAATACATCGGGGAATAGCACCATTTGGCTTGTGGTAGCAGAAGGGTCAGTCATATTTATATACTAATACCTTTAAAATTTTGGATTTGTATTAGCATTTTTGTTTTTGTGAGCTACTTGTAGACAGTACCCAAAGGTGCTGCCTGAGCTACTAAAACAGAATGAGTCTGCACCAGAAACTCTAGCCAGGGCGATTTTCTCACATTTCTGAATGGTGTCCTAATTTTGTTATGCTGATGAATGCTTGCAACACCATTCTAGCCCCAGGCTTAGTTGGTAAGCTCTGCATATTTTTAGGATGTGTTGTCCAAAAGTTTACAAAATATCATCTGTTCACTTCAGTCAGAGATTCCCACTTCCAGTTCTGTAGCACATCACTTTTAAAAAAATGGAATAAGAAATTCCATACTTCGGAAGGAAGCAGCATAACTTCATTTGTTTTAGGAGCTGGCGAGTTAGTTGGGCAAAGTGCTCAAGAATGCAGTCGTACATGTTTGAATGTTTTGTATTATTCTGATTCCTATCCCCTTGGGTCCTGCCATTTAGTGCCATTGTTTTTTGCCAGAAAAAGGTACTGTGCTCTTGATTTTTGAAGTGGATGCATCGTGTATCTCACAAAATTAATTAGAAAGTCTTAATTTATGTGTGCAGATGCAAAAAATCGATGTTAGTGTAGGACAGAGTGCTGAAATATGGTTGGCAAATCTGTATTAGTGTTTTAAGTGTAAAGTGAGCTAATGTAACGGATTTAAAAAAGCTAACATAGCACATACATATAGGCAGTTACTCTGACTTGAAGTGGTAGCACAAAGTTTATTCTCAAAATGGAATGTTTAAGTACTCTCATTAAATATAATAACACAAAATTGCTGTAAAAATTGCCCATTTCTAGGTGGTGGTCTCTACATATATTTGTTGATTTGTTTAGTTAATACCAAGTTACTTGATGCACTGAATCCTCTATTTCCATGTTACAGGTCTGTTACCGCAGCTATTAGGAGTAGCACCAGAGAAGGCCATAAAACTTACTGTAAGTTTGCAAGTGTGTTATTTTCACATTTCCCCACATTGTAAAGTTCGTCTAGTTACAATTAGCACATTAAGAATTTTTATCCTTAATATGTCAGCAACATGATAGAGTGTATTCCATCATTTTTGCTTGATAAAAACTTAATTACAAAAGCACAAAGCAAGTGTTTATATCTCACTTGTGGACTTACTCCAGAGTATAACAGGCTTATTCAACTTGTTCAGCTCTACTTGTTTGTAAGTAGTACAGGCCTTTGGTTTAACCTCCTAGCAAAACTGAATAATTATTTATTGGACTTGGAGGGCTTTTGTTTTTGTATCTCCATGTAGTTCCTGTATGTTTAATTCTAGCGCAACAGGAGATAATATGAGCATGTAGTGAAGTGTTGGTAGGAAAGGAACTTGTTTGCATGCATTTTTTTTTTCTGAAATGTTTTACTTTTGTAATTTTGTTAGTTCTTGAGTGATTTTCAGGCACTGAATAATTTTTTATTATAACCAATCTTAATCTCTTGGTTATTCACCAATAAGCTAGTGTTCACCAAAGCTAGTAATATGTGTTTTAAAAAAATAAAGGTACTTAGTGCTGTTAATTGAATTACTGTTTTGTTAAAACTTACTATTGAACATTTTGATAATAATTTTGAATTGTATTTAAATTTGTAAATGTAGTGAGCATTTCTAAAATTTTAAAGGATTTTATAGTTAATTTTCAGGCAATTATTTTATTTAATTAGTGATTGTTACTTTTTTCAATATTAAATAATTGAATTATGCTGCAGATCTCTTTTAGAAAGAAAAACATGGTCAGCTTTATAATATTTCATATAAAATCTAAGATTTGTTTGATATCTGTTAGCTTCATGGATATATTTGCATTTTCAGTTGCACAGAATTTGCAGCTGATGAGTGTTTTTTCCAACCTTTTAATTTATCAGCTTTCATAACTGTTTGTTTTTTAAGGTTAATGATTTTGTCAGAGATAAGTTTATGTCTAAAGATGGCTCTGTCCCACTGGCTGCAGAAATTCTTGCTGGTGGCTGTGTAAGTATCTTTAATTTCCTTCATATAAAATTCATGAAAGTGCAGTGTGTAAGAGTAACTATGTGGACTAAGGCTTCTGTTTAACCACAGATCCAGTTCAAGAGCAGACTCTACTAGAGCATCTCAGTTCTTTCCTAGATAGGCCAGCCGTTCTTGATGAAAGGGTAAATGTTTCTGTGCATCGTGCCTTTTAACTGCACTGTGTAATTCCCGCAGCTTAGAGTTTGTTTCCTTAATAAAGAATGTGCCTTTATTCATGTTGGCTGTAGCTTATGGCCTATAGAGGATTCATGCTAACCTTTCCAGAAGTTAATAATTAGTTACTACTTTGTGACACCCACTCTGCCACGTCACTTCTTTCCTGATGTGTTGTTGTGCCCACTAATTTTCACTTTTTGCAGTGATACTGGCTTTTTGAAATGGCAAAAACTACTCACGCTTCTTTGAGTTCATAGCAGACGTAGGCTGTGTAATGTTAACTCAGTATATAATGCATTCCTGTATGTAGGCTGTATTTAAAACCCATTAAGTTTTTAAGAGTGTTTTGCTTGCACAAAATAGTAGTATCTTAATTAACAACTGGTGTATTACTGGGTAAATGATAATACTTCATGGTTTGGTCTAGTTCTGTCCATATTACAGCTTACTTTATCTAGTGTATTGATTTTGTTCAAGCAAATGTAAATACTTTAGGTAAAATGAATAGTTGTTCAAAGGCCAGTGCACTTTACAGATAAAGAACACTGCTTATTTAAACTGGCTTTGATCACCGGGGCAGAGCAATGCTGGTATATTTTCAATCTATCTTTGTTTCTGCTGTCATAAGACAGATGAGGTCACATTTTCAAGCAGCTTCTACCTGTGTCAAAAACTACAGTGAGCAGCAACTTAAAAACAAATGTTTGTGTCTTAACCTCAGTAGGTGCGGAGATTTGTGCTGTATGTGCTTGCAGAGAGTGTACTATGATTATCTAAGCCTCAGGGTGCAGTGGCTCCGTTGTGTTGCAGGCTGAGAAGCCCTGGCTTTCTGTAATTCTCAGGAGATGGGGCAGGATTTGGCTGCTGTCTCACTGCTCCTTCTGTTTGATCACTGACCTGTTGTAGACTGCCAGGTAGGATCCCCTTGTTCTGTAACTTTAGGAGCATTCAGGGGAGAAAAAAAGAAGGGAGGGGGGAGAGAAGAATGTGGGTCTCTAAAGCCCTGAATAAAAAGCATGCTGTAAATGAAGGAAAAATGCAATAAAGTGCTTGCAGAGTAAAAAAGTATTTGCCCCTTACACTAATAAAACATCTTATGAACATAGCAGCCATAGAGAATTCAGCAAAATTTTCATTTAAAATGTCATTTGATCTAGAGTTTTTATTTTTTACAGACTGCTGTGAATTTTTTAATGCAGTACAAAAAGCAGTCTTTACAGAGACCTGTCATTCATGAGAGTGCTGCAGCAGTAGTTCATTGTAAACTAAGGATCTGCTTTAAGAGATAGGTGGCTTGAGACAAATTTTAAATATGCTGTAAATGTTGGCTTGTCCTATTTGGTATTTGAAATATATATTAACAATGAGATGCTGCATAAAGTTGTAGCAGTAGATGTGCAGTGGCAGAATGCCCTGAGTTTTCTTTTAACTGGGGTGCTACACTTAAGGGCATAGTCTAGAGCCAGGTAGATAGGTTGGAACTTGTCTTTTCTGCAGGTGGTCTTTGGGGGGTTTTTTTGTAATTTTAAACCCAATTCAGACTAGCAACAGATTCTTGTTACAAGTGGTGCCTTGCTTTTGGGGTGAATTTTTCTCTCATGGTGTAAATATATGCATAAAATATGAGATACCAAGGACAGGCTTTTTCCTATAGCTTTCAGCATTGTATTGGCCTAACTTTTTGTCTGTTTAAGCCAACCTGAAACTTGCAATTTCAGTGTAGAAACAGTAAGGACACTTGAATGCTTTTGAAAATTTTCAGTCTTGGATTTTTACCTTATTTCACAATGTAGTAATTGCTTATGTGGGAGGCAAGAAGACACAAGTGCATGATGTGTTAGAGTCTAAAAAGAGGCAGCCGATTTAGATGAATTTTAGAAAAGACACCTGCCCTATCACCTTTCTGCTCTCCACATCTAATTCTCAGCTGTGCTTGCATTACAAACACAGATGTTAAATTTTCTTTCTTCTGTGCTTCTGCTTCCTTGAAGTGTATTCATTGCTTATGCAAGGAGTGTGTGCTGGGATGCATGCTGGATTTTAATGTTTTAAATATCAGCCCTGTGAGTACAGTGTAGCATAAATACCTAAGAAAGGGAGGACGGAGCAGATACTTGGAAGGTTTGGGTTGTTCAGTAACACAAAGTGCTTTGAAGGGGTCAGTATCACCTGAGTAGCTCCACTCCGCTGTTTGTCCAACCATTGCCAGGCGTTGACTTTTAAGTCCCCAAGGAGTTCACTTTGCATCATAATTACTGAGAATTAGTACACATGGCTGACTTTTGCACTTGTAACTGAAGCTGATTGTTCATTGAACAAGTCTTTTTCTGTTTTGTAAACTGTTTTCTCTCCTGAAAAAAAAAAAAAAGAAGAAGAAAATAGATCTTTTACTTCGTGACCTGTGGCACTTAGTTCAGTTAATAGCCTGTTTCATAGCAGTTTATTATGTGAAGATGAAAGTGATAGGATGGTTGAGATTTGGTTTTTTTGAGACCCCCGAGAATATAATTAAAAGTATAACCTTTGTATTTGTATACAGAATCTTAAGAGGGTTGTTATGTAAATTACTAACTCAAAATTTCCTTCTCCTTTGTTTGCAAGAAATTTTCCTAGTGATACAGTATTTGTTACCCATAAAAATAAATGTAACTTACAGATTTGAACAGTGCCTGACAGCCACTGTGAACTCTGGTCTCTGCTGTGCATTTAGGACTCTCATCACTCATGCAAATCCTGTGTAGCCCTTATCATTATTAGCCTAGTAAAAAGCTTCAGTTCCAAGATATAGTGTAATGATACTGTAGAGTTAGGATCTGCTGAGCATCTAAACCACAAATCTAACTTAACCTCCTTGAATGAAAAAGTGCACAAATATGCTAGACTTGATTTCTGCTAATCCTGTAACTTACCTTCAGGGATACTTTAGTAAAAGGATGATCTTGTGTAAGCTGTAAGTACAACTTTCAATCTTTTTTTTACAGTGACAATAATCTTGAAGTTTCTGTAAACTTTTTTTCATGGTCTTTCAATCTATTTTATATTTTAAATAAAAAATAATCACTAGTCATACTGAGTTTATCTGCCTGCTTCTTTTAAACTTAATTTACTTAAAAGCTTCTATTAAAAGTAACCTGATTTTTTTGATACAGCACTGGTGATTATTATTATTTTTTGAGTTATATTAACGTATTGAAAACTCTGTTTGTGAAAGTGGCATAAATATTATTTTGGGGGTTTTGAGGTGTTGCCTTTAACACTAAGCTTTTAGGTGAGACAGTCTTTTCACTTGGTTCCTTAAATAAAGCAGTTCTACATTTAATTGAAAAATTTACCTTGTGTGTCTGGAAGTAACTGGGAAAGAGATGCAAAGACGCAAAATAAAGAGTGATCATAAAACACATATAAAATATTAAGAAAAACAGAACAAGTATTATAGCATGACTAAAAAGAATAGCTATTTAATATGAGTTGCATTGTCTGCATATAGTAGTACAATCATATAGGCAAATCAGAGGCTTAATTTTCAGTAAGAGAAAAGCATTTTGCTTTATTAACCTTTCCTTCTGCTCTCCCTCCTCTTTCCGAGCACACACAATTTTTTCTTTCCCAGCTGCTCAGTGAGTGCTCACTATTAGCCAGTTTAAATCATGTAGCCCAGTACAATTACAGACCTCGTACAGATCTGCTTTTATTTAAGTTGTCAAGACAATTCTAGGCATATTTCTAGAGACTTTATAGTAATCGTAATAAAGTTAAAACATATTGTACCTGCTTGGACAACCTCAACTCTGCTGTGGAATTTAAAGATTAGATACGGTTAAGATGGAGTTCATCTAGGAAGTGCAAAATCCTGTCCAGAATTAATTTTTATAAAGGAATATGATGTCAAATTCCAGATGAATTGTGCTAAATAACTGATCCAGTGCAATCAGTTTTATTAAGCTACTTACAACATTTATTTTATGTTCAGAGAGTAATAAAGATGAGTCCACATCTGAGCTGTGTTTTCTCTGTGGTATTGCAGTGGAGGTACAGTATGTATGGACTGCAATTCCTGCACTTCTTAGATCTCTTACTTGCAAAAATTCAGACATTTCTAAGTTGTAGCTTAAAGGAGACTGAAGGTGTCATTCTTGCTTTCATTAGTTGGAAACCTAAATCTGATAAAATTTTATTCTGTTTGTCAAGGAAGGCTGAGCTGTGGGTAAAATGAAACTGAGCATTATGTATGCCAAGGGAAAAAAAATCCCTGCATGTATATCTGGAAAAAAAAATACCAAAACCCAACTGCTATTACACAGAAAAGTTTTGGTATAGTTTATTGAGATAGTTAAGTAATGATGGTCTTCTTGATGATTGCTCATATTAGCTTTGAAAGCAAATGGCATACATCTCTTGAACTCTTAACAGATTTATTCTGAGAGGTCTGTTCTCCTTGTAGTCAGGAAGACTTCCATTACTTTCAAGAGGAGTTCTGCCTGCGCGTGTGAAAGCCCAGCATTCACATTTCTTGTTTAAGGAAAAGTTCAGAAGCTCCTAATACTTTTTTTTTTTCCTTGATTAAGTGTAAAGCTATTTTCTTTTTGCATAAAATTTATGTTTGTAAATAAATTAATTAGATTTTAAGTCTATTTAATATAATTAATATAATGTAACAGAATATGCTATAATTAATTAGGTATTTTTAAAGTGTAGTTTTGTCTTCTGAACCACTGTAATTGTAATTATTTTGACCATAATGAAAATAATTTAAACTAATTGTAGACTTTTGATACAAAAAAATCCAGCTAGATCTGGACTTAAATTTGACTTCACATTTGCAAATCCATTGTGTTTCAACACTGCTCTGTTTTAATTGTCTCTGATTAATTTTCAGCTAATCTTATATTTAAGTCTTACAATGAAGTTTGGGACGGCAACATACAGTAACATGTTAGCCCTTCCAAGAGGTTGTACCAAAGGGTGGGGAAGTTCCTGGTGTAGAATTCCTGCTTTTCTTTGACCTCACACCACATTTCCTTGCAGGTTTGGATGTTTTAAAAAAGAGTTTGCTGAAATTGTCACCCAGTCACACCTGTTTGAACTGGCATTTCCTGAAAGCAGTAAGGAGTTAGGCAGAATATGATTTCCCTCTATTTTGAGTTTTCCTTTTGAATTAGTTAATTTTTATTTTTTTTTCCCCAAAGTTCTTTTCCCATAACAAATGAGAGGTGCTTTCCCCTTTTGCTTTCTCTCTCCTCTTTTCATTTCCCTTCTCCCCTAATAAAAAGAGAGAGAGGAAATTTTTCACACTCTAAACCAAGGAAGGATATGTTGATATGTTTCTGTTTGTACAACTGAACAATTCTGAATTCTTAAGAAGCCCATTTTTTTTCCAACAAACATATTTAATATTCTTCCCATTTGAAATGTATTCTTTTTTTTTCCTGTTATATGAGTTATAATGACTGCAAAATTTTATATGAACATACATTACAGTTTAAAACATGTATCTGTTTTGACAATTATATCTCATTACACATCTCTTTCTCCTATTATGCCTTCTTTTACTGGCAGTAAAATATTTAAGTGTTTATGAGTGTAGGTTCAAAAAAAAAAAACCAAACCCAAAAAACAAAGTCTCAAACTCAAATCAGGAATTAAAATCCAGCTTTCTGTGAGAAAAAGGAAGATATTTATGATATCACAGTAATTTATGATGCAACCAAAAAATAATGGGTCACAATTTTAATACAGCTACCATGCCTTAAGACTTGAAAGGTCTGTAAATCATTAAATGATTCTACAACTAGTCAAAATAGACAAGTAGAGCACACGGAGCCAAATGTTAACATATTTGACAGGTCTGTGACTTAATTGCTTTTATAATGCCAATCAAGTAGGCTCCACTTTGATTTTTTGGCTAGGCTTCTGAGAACTGAATTACCTATAACGTGGAAAATATCAAATCCACAATTTTAATTTTTTTCCCCACTGCAGACTTGGTCAGTGCTTAGAAAGAAACCATACTCCTGTGTGTTTCTGTTTAGCCAGTTCATTAATGTACTGCTGTAGGACAGTCGTCACAACTTGTATCTGAGTCCTGGAGATCTGTCTGAAGCAGTAGCAGGAATTTATTTCTGTTCAGACTAATTGCAGTTCTATTTATGAGCACTTTTATGTGAATGTTTGAAGGAGTTTGCTTTACATTTTATGTACACTTGGATGTTAACAACACTCTGATTCTAGCAGCATTCACTGTTTGAGCTGCCCAAAGTAAAACCTTAGCCAGACCAAGAGAAGGCTGTCCTTGGAAGACAAGAAAGATAATCTGGAGAAAAACACAGTTCTGCCAGAGCAGCATGAAAGCTGTTTCTGTGCTAACCTAGTCGGGGTAGTGAAGAGCAGATGATTGAGGACTCAGGGAATCTCCTCATTATCTAAATAAAAGGTATTTACTATATGAACTCCCATTGCTAAAGAGCATTATCAGAATCCTGTATAGATAGGACCACAGACGAGAGGATACAAAATAGCATGAGGTGAGATGACATGAGATGGCTTAGCATGAGATGAGATGGCTTCTCTGGATTTTTGAATCCTGGCTTTATGAGAAAAAAAAGGTAACATAGAACCAAGCTTTAGAGAGCCCAGTGTGTTTTTCCCTTGACATACAGTGCCACATAATTAAGGATGTCGCCTTTGAAATCTCTAAGAAAAACAGTCACTTTGGACAGATGTCTATTGGTAGCTTTCTGGTAACCGGCAAGTCCATAGTGAAATCGCCTCTGCAGCAGCTCAACATAATTCATCTGATGGTCTTGGGATCTTTTGCCATACAAACACCAAGACTTTTAGAGGTAGTTTGAAGCACTGCAGTGGCACTCCGTAAATCTGGCTTCTAAGTCTTGTTCTGTCATAGAGTTAGTATGTGATTTTGTGGTAAATCATTGAATAGTTCTGTGCCTTGGTTGCCCTTTATTATACAAGGATGGTAATTCTTCCATTCTTGCATCCCTTGAGTGCATTCTTAATTTATATTTTATTTATGACAGGGAACAGTCTTTATTTTGTGTCTGTACAATGCTCAGCACTTTAGGAACCTTGACTTTGATTAGGATTAATGGATGCTAGCAAAAGCACAGGAAAACAAACTGCATCTGGCAACTGGAAAGGAGTAAGGGCCTGGGATATTGTACGATATTCGGTATGACTGAATGCCATACACAGTTGACTAAAAATTTTGGAACTTGCACCTGCTTGTCTCTTTGTAAATTGAACGACTAACCAAGACATTTTAGACAATTTCTTTTGCAGAAGTTGATTTTGGATAATTACTTATCTTGCTTATGTATTTTAATGGTTGCCATTAATTGCCATAATTGCTATCCCTGGGTGATATTGTTGAGAAATATTAACACTCGAATAGCAGTAGTAATACTTTCTTAATTCATGAAACCTTAAAAGGTGATATGTGACAAGTTGGATGGGATGCAGAAGAAAAGTCTAGGCTTACCCTAAATGGTCTTAGCTGAGAACAGGAAAAACACTATGATTTGAAGGAGGTAATAAGGTTAATGAGGCATAAGAACAGCTGATGGTCAGTAGTGATGAAAGGAAAAGAATCAAGTACTTTCTTCTGGGATGGAAAACACAGAATTTCTTCCTGGATTGTAAGCTGTATTCTCTTCAGAATGTACACTGAAGCTTTCAAATGGAGATGTGAAGGCCCCTAGGAGAGCTGAGTCTGGTGTGCTCATTTCTTATCTAATTTCAAGAGGGCACAAAATGCAGTTACATTAAAAAGAACAGGAACTTCTTGTCTTAGTGTAATGAGGGGGCTGAAAATCTGTTTATTTTCCAGTAAACTTTATTACAAGGTGTTTTGAACATGTGAAGAAGTAGAAAGCATTCTGACTTCTTAAACTGGAGTGTTGTTAAGCAGATGTTACTAAACTCATTTTCTTTCACTACAGAGTGAGTTTTATTTCCACATGGACAAAAAAAAAAAACCCCTCAACTATTTCTGCTTCCATTCAGTAAAGCAGGAAAGTAGAAGGAGGCATGTGATAGACAGTACTGTATTACTGTGCAAGACTGTGCTGCCATCGAGAGGTGTTGGGTGATATCATACCAAGTGCAGAGTTGAACTGCAAAAATGAAAAAAAAAACCAACCCACAAAGCCCAACAAACCCTGCTTGTTTTTAAAAATTCATGTCTGGATGCATAGCTAACTGTGCATGTGTTAAAGCACACCGAACATTTTATAGGCATGAAGATTTCTAACTATTTGTCTATGAGGAATTCTTGGATGACAGAATTACTTCCCTTTTATTTTCTTGCTTTACATCAAACAAGAACATAGGCACTTGTGATGAGGTCAAATGTTAAATTCTTTCAGAATAATGTGGGCCCTTACAGATAATTATCTATGCAGTACCTCTAGGTATCTGGTCCTATAAATAACTCAAAATTGCAGTTTTTATTTTAATCACATGATAATAACTGAAAAGCAACAGATTTCCTTTTACAGTCAGATTATTTGTTTGTTTGAAAAATTATTGGAAGAGGTGATAAGGAATTCAGAGTTGACAGTATTCGAATTTGTAACTTTGTTATAGAAAAATAGATGTTACTGGGAACTATCTATATGAAACAGTTGATCAAGTAGATTTTTGTGACACTTAGTGGAGAAATCATTAAGCTTGAGCAACCTGAGCTTAAAATGGGAGCATATTTCAAAATTCTAAAATGAGATACACTTTCAACTGCAAAAGTTAGCAAACAAGAAGGCAATGTTCTTCAACTTTTGCCCAAACAGAATGAATGAGCAGGGTGATAGGATATGCCCATTATGTTTTGTCTGTTTTTTCCGTAAGGTTTTATACCTGCACCTTGAAGAGAATGGAAAAAAAAATAGGTTGATGAGATTTCTTTCATTGCATTCACTCTGCAAAAACTCAGAAAGAAGACAGAAGCTGTGCAATTGTGAGTCAAGCTTCTGGTTTGGAGATTAGGATATCTGGAGACTTTTACAAGTTGTGTGTGTTTGAGCTAGGGGGATGCACACACTGGGCATGCAATTAACCTCTTTACCTCAAATCCCCTTCTTGTAAAACTAGAGTCATTGTACTTTTCTCACAGGAGCACTGGGAGGAAATAGCATTAATATTTATGAGACACTTGCATACTATGATGATGAATAACACAATAAGAGTTACCAGTACTAGACAAGCAAGAAATCATTTCATTAGAGAGTATAGTAACCATCTCTGGTATGCTTCTCCCCCATTTTGAGAGGAAGGAGCTGCAGTTTCCAGCATAGATGGTTAAATAGCAGAGTGATAAAAGCTCCTGCCAGGCGACTGTACTTGTTACCGCTAGAACTGCCTCTGTGCAGGCTGATAAACCAGCCTTCCTCTCCATCGCAAAGCAGGCAGGTGGTAGAAACCCTCCTACCGAGGCCCTCTGTCGGGTATTGTCTGGCTCATTGCTTTCACTTATTCACCATTTGATTTTTGGAGTATATCTTTGATCAAATTCAGGGGTTGACAAAGGTTGTTGAGGGAGTTCTGGGCTAGTACCTGGATGATTCTGTGGAAAGACTTCATTGGAAATTTCCAGTGTCTTTCTTCAGACCTGCTTTGTGGGCAGCAAACCCAGTAGTCTTTTTAGTAATGCCTGGTGCATGCAGGTCTGTGTTTTGAAATTTGAATGCAGCAAGCTTGATTGTATGGGGTGGGTAAATAATAGCATCCTCGTTTTACAAATAGCAAGCTGAAGCAGAGGAAGTCTTGTGTGATTTACCCAGAGCCACAAACATCTAATGCTGCAGTGTCCACACAGCTGGGTTGGACATGCAGACATAAACATTTATATGTGCAAGCACCTGAACCACCTCCCATTTGTTTGAATTCAGAAATAATTTGCCTTTATTCTCCTTTAAAATGGGATACACATTTCTGTTTCATTTCTTTAAGTATGGCATTACTTATAAACATTTTTAAATATTTTGAAGTTGCTCAGTGTTTTTTTGGTGCATTTGTAATAATGCACCGAATAATTATAATAATAATTTAAACTTAATTTTGTTGTCATCTTTTAAATTTTAGTATGTTTCCATAGTGAAAATTAAAGGAACACTTCCCATGAAGTCATGACACAATGAACTGCAAGAATATCGTACTGACAGAAAGTAGTTTATTTGTGCTAACATAGATCAGTTGGTTTGAGTTTTTAAGTTGCGTGTTTTAGAGGAGAGCTGTGGAGTAGCAAACTTGTAAATGAACATTATCATCTGCAATTGGAATTTCATCCTTTTAAGAAGAAAATATGTGTGATGGCATGCGGGAGCACTTAATATTTGTAATACATAGACCAAAATGTTTATTATATAGGAATATGTAATTCACCATAAGGACCTTTCCAGGATTTTTTTTATTTTGAGACTCTGCAAGATGAATAGAGAAGTAAAAGAAACATTTTTTTTTTAATTTGGATGCTTACTTACTTAATATGTTTCCATTTAAGTGCAAAACTGAAGACAGCATATGTGCCAAATAATTTATCACTCTAATTTCTGATGGCAACAAGAATAGCAGTTTTATATGTACCAGGATTCTGGTTTGGTAAAAGCAGTTAAATTAAATTATGCCAATTTGAAAGTCAAAACCAGTTGAGTTACACAAGAGCATGCTTTTTCTGGTCAAAATAGGAAACATTTGGGATATTTCGGGGGTTATGTAAAGACTTTAATTTGTAACCACACTGTGTATGCTCAGTTTAAGTGGTAGACAAGAATAGTTGTTCATGTGATTTGCCATTTCTTCAGCACATTATTTAAACCGTATTACTGTGCATATTTTTTATTTTGAATGATAGTTAATCTGAGGTATGATTAATTCTTTTAACATTTGGATAATTTAAAAAAGATGTGCACATAGTGTTTATATACTAGACATGGCTAGATGGAAGTGCTTTTAAATGCAGCTTATTTCATTTTAGTCATTCCCTTCTAGAAAAAAAATTGTTGTTGTGGGGAGGGTGAGGGCTGTCCTTTGCATAGTTTGTGCGATTTCAGAACCTGGAGAAGGGCATAGCTGTTGGGCCACATAATTAAGAAATTAACATAAGTTAGAATGACACTGTTGAATTTGTGCCAGATGGGGTTTGAATGAGTGGTGTCTTCTCAACAAACGGAGACTGAAAAGTTAAAAACATTTAGTGGTTCTTGGTTAATAGAATCCTTCGGTCTGTAGACCTTCTTTCCTTTCTTACCTGGTGCACAAGTAATGATGTGGAGCTCAGACTCTTGAATCAAACAGCATTTAGTAGCACTGAAACTGGTAATTCAGTGGGGTTTTAAAGAAAGCACAATATATCTGCAGTTCTGGTCTTTGGAACCCATATGTTCTTGTTTTATGAGCTCATGCCAAAATTCAAATCACTTCTGCCAGACTTTTACTCTTCAACAGTATGTTTTCACTTTCTTTGTACTGGCATGCACATCTCAGTTTCTTTACTTAATTACTAATTCTTCCTTTCACTTCATTACATGCTTGACAATGTTCTTGGCTTGTCAGTGTTGCATAAATTGGTGTTGGGGAAGGTATTCTTGCAGCAAGAATTGAGTTAGTGTTTGATATCCTGCAGTGTCCTGCAGTGGCTGACCTGCTTCCTCTCTTTTTCCTGACCACTCATCTCATAGGGGGGTAGGTTTCTTATTGTGTGAGCTGCAGTTTATTAACTAATACTAAAACTCTTGTCTGCTAATAGTTTAACCAACTGCAGCAGGATAAAAAATGTCTTGTCTTGAATATAACAGAATGTACGCTGCAAATAACGCAAATAATGTAGCGGGTTAATTTATTGCATTCCACTTTTAATTTCAGGCTGGAGGTTCTCAAGTGATCTTTACCAATCCACTGGAAATTGTCAAGATTCGATTACAGGTGGCTGGAGAAATTACTACTGGTCCACGAGTTAGTGCCCTCACTGTATTACGGGACTTAGGCTTCTTTGGTCTCTATAAGGTATGGGGGTTTTTTTATATATGCGTGAATTAAAAACCATTTATGAATATTTCAAATCAAAATATCATTTAGTTGTTCTCACAGACTTTCATATGTGGACATAATGGTATTCTTAAAAAAAAAATCTTCCTTGTGTAATATTATATCTTCATTTTTCATTTCTGACTAAGGGAGGAAGCTGTCTCGTGTTCTTGAGCGTATGGTTCTTGTAGATCTTACTAAGATTTCTTTTCTTACTTCATCAGGTGTAAGCATTGTTCACTGAGGATTCATTTGTGATTCCTGATGTTCTGCCTGATGTAAACATAAACTTATTTTCATCTGTTTCATGATATAGAGCTTACAATTTTGGAGCTGTGCTTTTGCTCTTCTGTGTTTGATTCGGCAACTTTCCCAGATGTCATTGTTGATTTGGTGATGGGAATTAATTGCAGCACAATAATAGTGAAGAAATACAGACAGTGGGAGCCCAGCATAAAACTAAATTCCTAAAGCAGGCTTCCCTTTGCTACTTTAGAAGACCATTGCCAGAAATAATATCAGGAAAAGCTGCTTTTATGAGTGTATACTACAAACTCTGTAATTCTGCTCTCTACATTAGTGTCCTCACATAAATACATAAATATGTAGAAATAAAGTTAGGTTTAATGTTAGACTGCAGCAGGATTAGAAACATCTTTTGTTGAATCTAATAGGAAGGGTTAACGTACTCCCTTCTACTTGTAGATGAAGGGAACAGATATGGAGCAGTATGAAAAGTCTTGGAGTACTCTGAGACAGTGGCTACACACAGTACTGAACAAAAACTGCAATTAATGCCATAGACTGCAGAGCACCATGTGGTGTTTCTGCAGATTCTGCAGCCTGCTTCTCGGGAGAAAGCTTTCACACTACCCATTTGTCCCAGTATTTTCAGTGCAGCAGGCAGTATTCCTCTGTTTCTTACTTAGAGCAGTGCAGCTGTAAATTGAAGATGCTTCAAAAACCACCAAATAAGCCCCATCCCCCTCCTCCACAATATTTAAATTCCCTCTCTATTTTTAAGCATCCAGTCCTTTTAAATTGTTCTGTTAACATTACAAAGAGGAAGCCTACCTGGGAACAGATGTATGTATATTTTGGCCTGGAGAGAAGTTGCAGGTCTGAATAGGATTTAATGGGGAGTTGTTTTTCCCTTTAAATTGACTTGCTAATTTTTTAGGTGTTTTACTGAAGCTAATGCTATTGTGTTAAGCCTAGTAAATGGCATTATGGTGTTGATCAGGTCAACATTTACAACTGAAAACATGGATATGGTAAACAGGCTGCATCCCTGCGGCTGTGTGGGAATGGAGGGCAGCTACTGACTTTTACTTGGGCTGGAAAAAATAAAACATAACACAAGAAAGAGTGATGAACTAGTTTACTAAAGTTAGCATTTTTAGGTTTTTTTTTTCCCCTGAACAACAGCTTTTGGTGACTGAGCAGAATTTGCTACATTTTTTTCATTTTTAAAAGGCATTAATGTCTTGGGTCGTATTATGAATTATTTCCATTTTCTCGAGTAGATACTTAGTGAATATTTGTAAGGAATACATCTGAACAGGAGCTGGTTACAGCATTATGTTGCATTGAAACAGGCAGTTATTTAATCACAAGCTACATAGTTTCATTGGTTCATTCATTAAGTCCATTTACCTCCACAAAAATACCAGAAAGGTTTTGATTTGTTTTTACTCTTATGTTGTCTCTGTTTCTGTCTCTCTCCACCCCTCCACCCTGCTCCTTGTGTTCATGTCCTTTTGTATGTCCAATTTGGATTCATTGCCTACAGAAACCTGACTGATTTGACAAAACTTGATAATTTAACCTGGCAAACACAATCATCCGCCCAACAGAGTACAGGCCATGTCAGGAGGCTTGTGTTCCAGTGCACCCTTAGTCATGGCTAGCTCTGTCACTGGGCAGGTTTGTGCTGTTGTCCACCAAACACTTTGGCGCTGTAGCCAGAAAAAAATGGCATTTCTATCTACCCCCTCTCCTGTATGCCAGCTAGAGTGTTGGTGCAGCCACAGAATGGCGTGGAACAGGAAACTCATAAAAGTAAAGCCTCCTCCTCCTTACAGCTTAGTTTATTTTGAACCCAGACCAGCTCATTCTGTAGCTTCTCAGGATAGTTGTAGCCAGGTGAAGGGAGAAATGGCTTCATGGCATGTGGAACCCATCAGTCTGTATCAGAGGGGTTTTATACTGTCTTGAGGTGCTTGTGGAACAGCAGTGTTAGAGGCAAAAGCAGTCCTCTCCTGAATGCTTGTGCTGAAGCTGTCATTGCTGATGAGGCCAGGCAGGGATTAATAACTCAGTACATCAAAGTCACCACCCCCAGTAAATGCTACCCAGAGACATCAGTGGTCTACAATGAGTCACAGATAAGAACAGATTTGGTAGGTGCTACCTTCTCTGGTGGTGCTTCTAGTAAATCAGTTTAGTGAGTATAATGACCAAGTGAAGATCAAATAATAAAAAAATGTTCTGCTAATGAGAACTGAAATATCTTGGTACATTTGGAATGTTTGTACAATGCTTAATGAGTCAAATTAAGTTTAAAGCTTATGAGGATTTTGTGTCTATCTCAGTACTTTTCATGCTGTTCACTCTCACCTGAACAACTCTTTCATTTGCATCTTAAGTCTTTGTTTCAGCTTTGTCATTTGTGTCTCAAGACACAAGGCTTGTATCTCAAGCCCTGAATGTACTTATTTTAGTAGACCTAAGTGAGATTCCTTACATACTGCTGCAGAACAAGAATAAATACTTATTTTAGGAAAGTTTTATTTGTGAATCTTGGAGTTTGTTTATAGGCTTAATGGGCCTTCACATAAGTATTCCCACTATTTAATCACTGGTCTGTCTTAGCCATGATTTAGGACCAACTGATTAACTTTCTTCTGCAAGAGTTTTCATTTCAGGAATTTTCATTTGAAATAAATGGATGTCTTCCCTCCCCACCCCTAAGTTTTCTTTCTTTAAAAAAACTGTTTAACAACCTAGAATTTAAATGTAATATTTCATTTCATGATTGATAACAAAACATTTTGTTTTCTTTTTTTGTTTGTTTGTTTGGCATGGCCTGAGGTTTTTTTCTTTTTTTTTCTTTTTTCTTTTTCCGACCAAAAAAAAGAAAGCAAAAACAACAAAGGTTAACTACTCCATCAGTTTTGCTTCAAGACTATAACATTCCTCCTTTTCCATTTGACTTGTTAGAAATTCTTGTAAAACAGCTCTAAGAAGGGTTGACTGCAGTTTTCTGCAGCAGTTTCGACCACTGGCCACCCAAATAATTCACTTCTGATACCTGGATTAATGGATATCAAGTGCTTATAGTGCTGCATCCCTGGAAAAGCTGGGGAGGGACTTTTTACAAAGGCAGGTAGTGATAGAACAAGGGGTAATGGCTTTAAACTGGAAGAGGGCAGGTTTAGATTAGATATTAGGAAGAAATTCTTCACTGTGAGGGTGGTCAGACACTTGGAACAGGTTTCCCAGAGAAGTTGTGGATGCCCCCTCCCTGGAAGGGTTCAAGGCCAGGTTGGATGAGGCTTTGAGCAACCTGGTCTAGTGGAAGGTGTCCCTGCTCATGGCAGGGGGGTTGGAACTAGATGATCTTTAAGGTCCCTTCCAACCCAAACCATTCTATGATTCTATGAAAAGGTGAAGATGACCACTGTCTAGATGGCCACCAAGTAGGACGGGATAGTACAAGAAGCTGTACAACAGGACAGGATCCTCTGTTGCTTACAGAATTCCCTTAAAGGTCTTGCTTTTGGATGGGAAGGAAGGAAATTCCCTCAACCTAACAGTTTACTGGTGAAATCCACAGAGAGCAAAGACCAATTATTTGTCTGTACTACCAGCAATGGGGAAAATAGTCTTGTTATGGAAATCGAAGATATGGAGGGATATCACAAATTTAACAGGAAGATGGAGCCCAGAAAAGGTGGTGTTAACTTGTAAACTCATATTACCATAATGATATTTTTTCAAAATAGGAGCATATTTTTAAGGACTTGCTTTTTTGTGATGAATGAGAACATTACCAGTCAATCTGGAACCTCATAGTAGGGCTGAAGTGTTTCCATTGCTTGTCAATTTGAGTTTACTTCTGTATTGATAAATTACAAACACCTTAATTCAGGAGTGGTCATCCAGTCTGCTGCATACTGGCTTTTCTGTTTCTCTCGCTCTGCTTTGGTGCTGTTTCATTTGCCATGTTGCAAGGACTGCAGTGCAAATTCTCTTTTCTGAGTTTGGAAATAAATAATCTTGAAAGCTGTTCTTACCACCATAGATCAATCCAGCATGCTCTGCTTAGTTCCCATCAATCTTTTATGCTGAAATTCGGGTGAAAATCTTTAAGAGTCCCATGTAGTAGTCAGTGAAGAAGAATGTATTTTCATTAAATATAACTGCAGGTAGAAGATGCGAAGAATCACGTATGTTGGTCTGAGCTTCATGAGGCAAATTCCTGCCTGTCTTAACAAGTTCTACTGCTTGTTGTTTGAATTCTTGTATTTTGTATTAATTCCTACCTATGAAGCACTTTATGGATTTTAAAATAAAATGTACACACAGCCCTGATGTTGCTAATTTTGGTGTTCCTGTCTTGCATTAATAGAGAAAACCAGGGCACAGACAAATAAATCTGATGTCTCATGTCAACAAATTATCAAAGGAAATGCTAGATAAACCCTTTTTGCATCCAACTGAGTGAAAGTTGTATTGATTATGCTTGTAATTATCCCAGTGTTCTAGTCCAAATGAATAGCCATTTGAGGATCACCGAGAAGCTGGGTTGCATAGTTTTGATGTCTCTCTATATTAGTGAGATTAATATTATTTTGGGTCATTCCTTGGCATGTTAACGTGGTGCTCCACTGTGCTAGTGACACAAAACAGCTCACAGTAGTACTCTGCTGAGATCTCTGCTCTGTGCTCCACTCTACTTGCAGACTTGATGATAGAATCAGAATAATTTGCGTTGAAAGCCAGTCTAGAGGTTATCTGTGCAACCTGACCCAGTATTTGACCACCTTCATCGTTTAAAACAAACAAACAAAACCAAAAAACCCTCCCCCTTTCTCTAATCGCTAATTGGAATTGGCCATGTTCCAGCTTCTGTCCATGGCCTCTAATCCTTCCACTCTGCACCTCCAAGAAGAGTTGTCTTCCCTGCACCCTCCCTTTAAGTAGTTAAAGAGAGCAATAAGGTCTCCCCTAGCCTGCTGAGTTCCCTCAGCCTCTCCTCATATACTATGGGCTACCCAACTGCCTTGTTGGCCCTGAACTGGACTCACTCTAGTGTGGCAACATCTTTCTTTTACTGGAGAGACCAGAACTGGACACAGGACTCGATGTGGTCTCACCAGTGCTGAATGGAGAAGACTAGTCACTTCTCTTGCACCCTTGCTGTTGTAGCCCAGGGTGTGGCTGTGTCTGTTTTCACTGCGAGGAGGCATTGCTAACCCATAGTCAGCTTGGCGACCCCCCTCCAGACGTTTTCTCCAAAGCTCCTTTCTGGACACTCAGCCTCAGCCTGTACTGCTGCATAGGGCTATTTCAATTTAGATGCAGGACTTTGTCATTGCTGATTTTAACTTCCTTATGTTCTTGCCAGCCTGTTTCTCCATCCCGTGAAGGTCTCTCTGAATAGCAGCCTTGCCCTATAGCACACTAGCTACTGCCCTAATTCAGTATCATCCACTAATCTGCTGAGAGTGCAGCTCATGTTGCACTGATTTAGCTATGAAGATGCTATGGCAGACCACCTCAAAAGCCTTGCTTTTTAGGCTGTTGTCAAGGTGTAGAACAGCTACTGCTGCACCCTCATCCACAGGTCTGGCAAACAGGTTGGTCAGCCATGATTTGGTAAATCCATATTGGTTGTTCCCAGTCTCTCTCTTGCCCTTCATATGCTTGGAAATGGCTTCCAGGAGCATTTGCCCATAAACTCCTCAGGAACAGAGGTGTGCCCAAACAGCTTGTAGTTTCACAGATCTTCCTTCTTGCTCTTCTTCAAGATGGGTGTGATCGTTTTTTCCAGTCATCAGAACCCCCTTGACTAACTTGACCTTTTGAAGGTAATAGCCTCACAGTGACATCAGCTGGCTACCTTGCCACCACTGGAGGTATCTCTTCTGGTTTTATGGATTGTGTATGTGCAGATGGCTTAAGTGCTCTGTCTGTAGGTAATGCTGTGCTCCTGCAGACTTCTGGTAAGCTCATTGAGCTGAGAGGCCTGAGGGCAGATTTTACTAGTAAAAAGCAAGACAAAAGTAATTTTTCTGCCTTTTCCATTTACTTTGTCACTAGGCTTCCTGCCCCCATTGAGCAACAGCCTCACAATTTATTTAGTTGTCCTTTTGCTGCTGATGTGCTTACAGAAGCCCTTTTTATTCCCCTTTCACATCCCTTACTAGATCCAATTGCAGCTGACTCTTGGCTTTTCTGACTCAATTGCTGCGTGCCCCCCAAGCAGTGGTTCTGTGTTTCTCCTGGGTAGCCCATACCCACCTCTGCTTCCTTTTTACTTCCTGCCTTTGAGCTCAATCATGAGTTCACTGTACATCCATGCTGGCCTTCAACATGGTTGCTCAACCTTCTGCACAGTGGGATGGACCATCCTAATGTTTTGAGGAGACTATCCTGGAAGATCAGTGTTATCTTGGTGCACCTTTGTAACTCTGAAATTTTTTATTTGAGAGAAAATTGCTGTCACAGTGCATAGAGGTCCAGGTCAGATAATTTTGATCTCCTTTCCTTCTCTTTCTTCCCCACCAAAGAACTAAAGACCAGTAGGTCTGGGAAAACAGAGGGGTTTTTTCACTTTGACTAATTGTCCATCATAATAAGTACAATGATTTAAACTCACATCTTCCTTCCAGACTCACTGCACCTTCGCTGCTTGTTCAGATACTAGCAATTCTGTAGTGATATGCAGCTTAGAAATAAAATGCGTGTTAATTCCAGCAATAAAAAGATTTGACACATACAACTCATTAGGCTAACTGCTGGGTTGAACCCCTGTAGTTCTTTAAAGCTAGAAAGCAATTTTATTTTTTTTTGCCTTTGTCTCAGATTTTGAACTACTTGTATAAGTGAATATTTTAAAACATTGTACTTCTCAGAACCCAGCTGCTCCTTTGGGGAGGCACATAAGAGCACTTTTGCAGAAGGAATTTGTTTCCTCTGCATGTCTTCTTTCTGCCAGTAATTGTTGCTGTGAAAGCACCAGAGCATGGAAGCTTGTGACTATTAAATTTTTCTTTAGCTACAGATGTTCTCTAGATGACAGCTATTCTTAAAAATATAGAGACAACATATCCCAGTTAGGGAAAATATCATTTAACCCAATGCAAATGTTATTTAAGTTGGCAGAAATAGGAAAGGATAAATTTCTGGTTTTCAATGTTTTTAATAGATTTTATTTAATTTCTGATCACAGTTGAATATTGAAGTGATTGAACAAGATTAGCTAATATATTTTCTGTCTTCTGCCTGTCTTACACAGTAATATGCCTAAAGTTCCATTAAAGAGAGTTGAATTTATATTCTATTGGTTTCAAAATACATCTTTAAGGTGCTTATGTAAATACACATTGTAAGTACACCTACTTATTTTGTACATCATAGAAACTCATGCCCATATAATATCTGCCATAAAGTGTTTAACGAAATATTACCCTAACTAATCATTCTGAATAGTGCTTTACAGCATAACAGACAGTGACACTCCATAATTTTGCACAACAAAGTTATTCTGTGAGCCCGAGAAGACGGTAAATAAGATGGTAGTAAATGATTCTTTGAGGAAAGGGTACGTTGGTTGTGGTAATGTTTGTGTTTTTACAGTTACTAGAAGGTATTTAGCTCAGATTTGTGCTTTGGCTGACATCGCCAACACAGTTTGCGTTTCCAAAACTAATCAGAAAAGCTTCCAAAAGTCTCTTCGGTTTTTATTGACAACTTCATAAACGGGCTTCTGATGTGTTGACCTGGGAAGTGTAATCTCAGGTGACAGGATGTGTACTAAGCTCCTGCCTGGTTGCTGTGATAACAGCTGAGGTATTTCACCTGTTGAAGTTGTGGCTTTACAGCAACATGCTAAACATATGAAACAAGAGTAGTAAAAGTTTTGAGTCACATTAATTTGCACCCACCATGCTATTTTGACTGTGTTCTCTTATGTGAGAACCTACTCTTCAGAAATTTTCTTTGAAAATAACAAAAAAAAGCCCTTCCAACTGAGAAGTGCTATAATTTTTGTCTGCAAACTGAATCTGAATTGCTGGTACAGCATTTGAAATCAGCGTTTTATTCCTCTAACTTGATGTGCTAAATCAGTTTCATATTTTGGTTGGTATAAATATATGTGAATAAAAACCTACAGCAGCTTTTAAGGCAACGTCATTTTACAGTAGAAGAAATTACAGCCCTTGAAAGCAAATGCCAGTAATATTTGAGTGACTGTTACAAAACCTGCTAGATGCTGTTAGGGCTCCGATTCCAAAGGGTTAAGTCTGTAGTAAAACCCAAGAAGAATGCAAAATGATCAAGAAATGACATGCTGCCTATTGTTTGTAGCTATAGGATCAAAATAACAATTATACATGCCAAATAAATTCTAAACCTGTAAAGGAGAAAAAGAGGGGGTGGCTATAAGTACAGGTGCCAGAAGCATTAAATAACCCTCTCAGACAAGGTGCACCACTGTTGTCTTGAACGCTGCGAGGTCCCCCCAGTCTGGCATTTTTCCCCCTGCACTAGACAATGTGCATTCACTGCAGGAGACTCGGTTAAGCTCGCGTCTCCCAGACCTGCCGGCTCCTTCTGCCCAACCCGACACAGAGGTGCCTTTGTCAGTATAATTACCCTCCCCTTGTA
Source organism: Antrostomus carolinensis (assembly GCF_000700745.2). Classification (NCBI taxonomy): domain Eukaryota; kingdom Metazoa; phylum Chordata; class Aves; order Caprimulgiformes; family Caprimulgidae; genus Antrostomus; species Antrostomus carolinensis. Next base: position 20,759 of record NW_010324863.1, on the reverse strand, counting down.
GTAGAAATAGTTTGTTTAGAGCCTTATTTGCAGGTAGAGCTGGTATAAGCAGGAATTAGCATGCTAAAGAACCTGCCCCAGCGCTGTTTTGGGCTTATTTATCTGAATCTTTTGACAATCAGGGTTTTTTTCCTCCGTTGGTTTATTCGGTGAGATACTATCCGAGATTAAGAGCTTTAAGGTTATTAAAGAGATTGAAGATGGGAGCCAACTGGCTGTTGTGTGAGGGAGGCGCATGTCATGGTGTGTAGGATCTCCCAACAATTTCATGCCTGGAAGGTCTGCACCTTGGCTGCCAGAGTAAGCTCGGGTGGATGATCTGTACAGCTTTCTGGGGATTGATTAAAACTCCTTTTGGCTTTCAGCATGTTGTCCATATCAAAAAGGTGCAAGAAGTAAAATAAATGTTTCTTTTGCTTTTCAAGATATTCAAGGCCAATCTCCCTAAGCCTTCCTAATTGGCCTAGGCTGGTTGCGGATGATTAACTTGAAGTTAAATGAGGCCTGCTTTTAGACATGCTTTCCCAGACTTTAAACAGAACGATGAGGGGAAACTTTAGACTGTTGCGATGCTGGACTGGAGCCAAGCTGGGTTATTATTAAAGTGGATCCAAGTTTTGATCCAGGTTTTGTTTACACTGAGCCAACTAAGTTGATGGACATCCCTCCCTTTCTGCGTACCTGAACATATATTATTAGTGATATTAACAATATACCGTTTCTGCCCCGTGAAAAAGAGCCTTTTAATGAAGGGAGAGGAATATTAGCAGCTCAAGTTGAGTTCAGAGTTGCTCACATTTGGAGTTTATTGATTTCCGTAAGTTATTTTAGCTATGTCAAGATATTTCAGAGTATGAAAAAAATGTGGAGGAAAAAATGTGCAGTGTTTAATGACAGCGTTGCAAAGAAAATAAAAATAATGTGCTCTGAGGGCAAAGGCAGCAAGGAGATTTGCTCTGAGGAAAAGCATGCTCTAAAAATAAATCTTTGAAGAAACCATGTTGGTCTGTGATTGTTTCATTAGTGAGTTTCATAATATTTCTGAGAGGTAAATACAGTGCAGACATGTGGTCCTTAAAAAGTTGTTTTTTCTTATAGAACTTGGTAAAACTCTAGTCTTTTCTTTTTGCTTGAAGATTAAAGGTAAACTGTAAAATGGGCTTCCATTTCGTAGGAGAGGCCAGAATTCTTGTGTCTCTGTGCCCTCACCTTCTCTGTGCCCTCGAGGTAAAGTGTATGGGCTTTTCAGGTAATTTTGAGAGGAGAATCCAGCGCAGCATCGCTTTGTTCTGTGGCTGATAACCCCATTCAGCTGGGAGAACAGCAGAGCGGCAGCACTTAGTTGCTTTATGGCATTTTCCTTAGCGTGTCTAGAAAGGCATAACAGGAACCAGTGACTGGCAGCATGAATCAGACAAATCCAGCTGAGCAACAAGGCACAGGGTTTTAACAGCAGGAGACATTAACCTCCAAACGGGCTGTCAGGGAAAGCGGTCACTTCTCAGTCTGAAAATGAAATACGCTGAGAAAGTGTGGTGGGAAGCAGCTGAGGTTGGAGCAGAGCATGGTGTGCGCACCGTGCTCGGTAACCGAGTCTGTGACACATAGAAAGTCTGACTAGAAGATATAATGGCTGGTTTTAGATAAAGCTTTATTTTCTCAGAGGCATTCTCTGATTGCAAACTGCATTTACTATCATCTCCTGTGAGCTGGCTCGCAGGACCTGGTTTTCCCATCACACATCCTGCTCGCTTGCTGCTGCCTTGCCTCCCTGAAAGGTGACTTTTCAGTTTTCCTGACACCTTGCAGCTCTTGCGTCTTTGCTTGATAACCAACATCCAACTTGGACAAGCACTATATTTTAACTGCTATTATAGTACAAGCTAAGCTCACAGGTATGTCCAGGCATATCATTAGATTTAATGAAATTCTGTGCATATTAGTATGTCCCCTGTGAATGTCTGGCACTGAGCCATGCCCTGGTAGACCTGCACATAAGAGAAGTACAGTAACAAGGGCACCCCAGGAGGGCTCGTGGATGAATCTCAAGCAGTTTCAGCACAACTCCACCCTCGCTTCAAAGAGAAGAGGCTTAGGCTCACCTGCAAACTATTTCTTTCTCAAGCTTGGAAGATTTTACCTATTTTCCAAAGCCACCTCTTTTTTGTGTCTTCCTCCCAGTCTCAGTCCTGGTGTGTTCAGGCTCTGTTGTCCTCTGGATCTCCCTATTGAGGAAAGGCAGATTGCAAGTCCCTTTTGCTGTTGGAACATGGATATTATTTGGTATTTTATTTTGGTTTCCTCCCCTAGTGGCTTTTTTGCTTTTCCCTCTGCTTGAAAAACAGTTGATTACTTGCTGCTACCCAAAACTTTCCTTGCCTGTTTGCCACCCCCTTAGTTTTGAAGTTAATTATATTACTGGCAACTTCGTTGACTGTTTGTACCACTTACAAAATTGATAGCAAGGCAAATTTTACAGTAAGGGCTGAAACTTACTTGAACAGACTGTATCCCAGATCAACTGTGCTTCAAAAATCACAAGTAAATAATCCTGTTACTGTTCTGTGAAAGAGTTAGTGTTATGGCCCTACTCTCTTTCTTTCCCTCTTTCCTTCGATTTATGTTGCATCATCAGTTGCAATGTCTGCAGAGGGGCATGGACTGGACACTGTTTTCTCTTAAGTATTTTTGGAGGTGGGAATGAGAGGGGACAGACCTGTCCTGTGGCTCAATCTTCTTCAGACACATCCTGAACTCCCACTACAGGTGCATGGCTACAATGTCAACTATTCAAAATTCAGCAAAGATGTTATCAGAGTTTACTCCAGCACACGACATTTTCTCTATTACCAGCAAATAACTACAGTACTAGGGAGTGGGGGAGAACAAATAGATAAGACAAATACAATGACAGAAATTTCTGAACCAAGAAGCAATACACAGACACTCCTTGGCAGGGTGAAATACATGGAGATCTCAGCATTTTGAGAGAAGGAGTTGCTTCTTCTGTAAGTCCTTTGGAACAAAACAAAAAATTACGATGTTGCTCTGTCCTCTGGTGTTCATAGTTCAGCATTTTAAATTTGCTCATTCTCAAAGCTTGTTCTCCTTTTCAACACAGGGTGCTAAGGCATGTTTTTTGCGTGACATCCCCTTCTCTGCCATTTACTTCCCCTGTTACGCTCATTTGAAAGCTTCGTTGGCAAATGAAGATGGGAGGGTTAGCCCTGGCAATCTGCTTTTGGCTGGATCAATAGCTGGTAAGTGTCCACAGATTTTTTTGCATGCCACTATTTTGCAACCTTATAGCCATATAACAGAAAGCTACCATGCTGTAGAGTGAGTTGATGTTAAAAATAAGATACTGTAAGTACCTGGTATAATCACAGTGTTCAGGAGGAAAAACAAAAGGAAAGATTGAAGTGCCAATGTTGTGTCATCATATAGCATTTTTGTTTGTGAAGTGCTGTTGTTGTGCTGGTTTTGTTTGTGGCTGGCCGACTGATAAAGTTTTGTGGAAATGGTTTGTAAATAAAATCATGGCATTTGTGAAATTCTTTGTAATCAAAGGAATCTTGAATTTTGGTATGTGGAGTCCAAAAGCCATGCTGGCAGTGCGGCTCTCCGAACACAGTGACATAGCCTGTGACACAATGATGACAGTTACTTGCTACCCACAGTCCCCCATGCAGTTACTTGGCTTTGTGAGGATATTACCTTTTTAAAATATATTAAACAGAATAAAAAAGCTTGAAAACATTTCTGTTGCGCCATAGGTTGCTGATTCCTAGCGTATCCACGTATTGAAAGAGATGCTGAGTGTGCTCTTCAGTACTTGCTTGTTTCAGTCTGCTACATAGTAGATAGGAGAGCCAAATCATGCTTCACTTCTCAGAGATGCATTTAGCTTGAGTATGCTGGGGCCTGAGGGAAAAGACAGAGACATGCTTTTTAGCCTCAGCTTGCCTTTGTGTCTGCTGCCTACCTGGTCCCTGGCACAGCACCCAGCTTCTGCACCCAAAGGGGACCACCATTTGGTAGGTGCCTCCTGGAGAGGGCAGCTTGAGAATTCTGCTCCTGCTGTGTTGAAGGTTCTCCCTTCAGGAATCAAATGGGCTTGAAAATTTGTGCAACGAGACCTTTTGGGGGGAGTGGTGTAGCAAGCAAGAGGGCTCCCATCAGCAGGTACTTCCATCATGTTTATTGGGGGCTGCTTGGTCTCTCTGAGCTGCAGCCAAGTTCTTCTTCCAACGTGGCCCCTGACAGGCTGCTGCGACCTGCTGGGTGAGAAAAATGATGGAGTGACATGATTCCAGTACGGATAGGTGGTTGGTGGTTTAGCTGTGTTTTCTTGTTTGATTTTAAGCTTTCTTCTCCCTGAGGAAACTGTTCTTGGTCTGAATTACACACAGGTCTGTATCTCTTGAAGAGCCAGAGACCTTTTATGGCCAGTGTCTGGGCTTAGGATAAAGCCAGAGCCTGACAGTGCAGATCAGTTAGTCTGTCTTGTTGAAGCATATAGCTTCAGCTATTTGCATGTGCTCTGTATTCAGTAGCTCGTAGTCCAGAGGAATCTAACTGGCACTGGGAAAACCAGCTGTGTTCAAATGACTGGTGCTTAAAAACTCTTGTCCTCTCCCTTTCCCCACCCCAAACCAGAGGCAACCTCCGAGCCCCTCAACAGGAGCTTACAGCCAGCTTATTTCTCACCCATTTTAATGGAACAAAACAATTTTTGAACTTTAGATCATATTTACAGACTTGAAACATAAGCTGGCATTTTTAAGCCAGGTCATTTCTCAGATTTTCCTATTTTTCTCTTTCTAGCCATTGTCAGGTGATTGCAGACTGAGATAACTGTCCCTTTGAAGTTCAGGCACAGAAGCAGTCTTTATTGTTGCTGATATGGCTTTCCAAACTAGCTATAATGTGAATTTTATCTAGTGCTTCCTGTGAATCCCATCCTAGGTTAACTCTCATGAGCAAATTACGGTGTTAAAGATACACCACTAACCATACTGTTTGCAAAACCAAGGGATTTATTTTATTGGGTACAAGTAAAGCATGGTGGGGCCGTATGTGCCCACTGTTTTGCCAGGAGAAACTCAAGGTGAAGACAAAACAAAAACCCCACCACCTCTGAAACACTGGTTCAGTCTCTGGGCTGATGTCTCTGCTGTGGCTGGGGATCTCACCGGGTCATCAGAGCTTCATCTGGGTGTGGGAAACTCCACCTTTCCACAGCCCCGTGGTGCTGGGATGTTCAAACTGGCCATGCTCAGATGTGTACCTGTGTCCTTTGCCGGTGGATGTTGCTTGTGCTGGGTGTATTTTCTTCCTTTTCGTTGTTGTTAGGGACACACGCAACATGCGTGTCATCTAGCTTCATCTGCTTCTGGTTTTCACTGTTCACCAGATGTCTCAACCTGTTGTAACACAGCATTTTCTGAGATGATTCTAATATCAGCTACAGGATCTCTCCTTAATTTGCTCCATCTGCTTATTACCTCCATGAACTTCCTTCTCCTCCCCTCACTCCTCTTTTTTATTGGCAGCTCCTGCTGTGCCATTTGTCTCAATTTCGATTGTAAGCTCCTCACGGCAGCGACCTGTAAATTTTTATTTGTCTGTAAAGTCTTTTGTCCTGTACCCATAACTCCTAAAAACAGGATTAAAAACATCTTTAACTGAAAAATATCCTCAGTAATAAGGAATGAGAAATAAGGAGATGGAAGTCAACATGTAGTAAGCAGAATTGTTTCTAAGTATGTCCTTTGGTTTTCCTTGAAAACACTTGGCTTTTGAAGGACAAAAGTCCAGCTTTAAATTGAAGACTCAAACCAATATCCTGGTGTGGGTAAGGCTAAGTAAAGAGGAATTTCAGCATTTCTGGAGTTCAGAAACCTTTACTGGGTTTTAACACTTGCCTGCCAGACTGCCCACGGTGCAAGTTCAGCTTGTGCGTTATTTTGGGGGGTCCAGAAGAGGAGGAGAAGTTCATATTTTGGTGATACGCGCATGCTTACATCTCTCAGAGCAGTCTGCAGGAAGACTTCTCTGGTGCTTGAAGCCAGACCATGCTGGTTTGGGCAGAAGTTGTAACAGAATTATTAAGCCTTAAAAAAAAAAAAAAAAAAAAGCAGCAAAGGAGATTTTTGCATCTACATCAGACCAAGTTGGTTTGGAACAGATGCAGAATGGAAAAGTAATAAAACCATAAGAGACAGTGTCTTCTGGGTACAGTCTCGGTGCTTTTTTTTGGTATTTTTTGCTTTCATTTGATTATCTGCCAGGGTAAATTTAAATCTTCCTCCAAGTGTTCTGCTGAGGGTCAGCTGCGGCTTTGCAGCTGAGCAGCCTGCCACTCTTGATGAGAAGAATGACCCTTTTTTTAAACCTTAGCTCTCATGCCTTGCTGAGTGTGCACGGCCTTACCAGTTTCTCGGTGATATTGCTGAGTGAGGAGGGGCTGTGTGTGAGCATGTACAGGCTATTCTAGCACAGTGTGCAACCAGAATGCCAGGAACCACAGAGAGGCGTGAAAAGGAAAAGGAAAGATCGACCTCACCTCCAAAAACTTTGTGCTTATTAACTATGCAAGCTTCTGGTTAGCGCTGAAAAATCCCGCCCGTGCCTCCCAGCTCGCCGGGTAGCATGCGATATGGTTGTTCCTCTAGCAGAAGCTCTGAGTGGAGCCACATCCACAACGCCTGCCTCTTGTTGCTTGGTCTCCTTCTCAGCTCCTGCTCAAATCAAATGTAGCTGGATTCTCCTGATGTAAGGACATCAGTAACCACACAGTTGCCCCTGGGTAAATGAGGTGTGTAGCACAAGTCGGTGGTACCCACCTGATGATTTTTGTGTTGTGTAGGTATGCCTGCAGCCTCTCTGGTGACCCCTGCAGATGTGATCAAAACCAGGCTACAGGTGGCAGCCCGGGCAGGACAGACCACCTACAGTGGCGTTGTAGACTGCTTTGTGAAGATCCTTCGAGAGGAAGGTCCAAAGGCTCTGTGGAAAGGAGCAGGAGGTGTGTAAAAGAGTTTTGACTACTAAGTGATTTCTAATTGTGGTTTTTGTCACTTAGAACTCTTTTCTTTTCTTTCAAGCTCGTGTATTTCGATCTTCTCCTCAGTTTGGTGTAACTCTGGTGACGTACGAGCTACTGCAGAGGTGGTTTTACGTGGACTTCGGGGGAGTGTAAGTATGTGGTGTCTGAGTCTGTCTGGGACTCTGACATCCACTTGGTTCTGTGTGGGTTTCGGTGCTCCTCGGCGTTGCAGAGTCAGGGTCTTGCTATTATGGAGGACATGCTGCAAAGGCTTTGTAATATTTAGCCACACTACAGTGGTGGAGGTTAGGATGATATTCCAGTACCTGTTTCACAGCAAGACCATTTTATATCACCCTTTCAAGCTGGGGACCTGTGCGAGTGTAAGCAGAGACAGTGAGAGGCTAAATAATGGGCTGGGGATATAACTGCGGGGGTAATGCCTTGCCTGCCAGGTCACGCTACGCTCTACATTTAGTCCTCGTTAGTTTGGTGGAGGAACTGTGCCCCTGATTAGGCTGGGTGTTTGACATCCAAAAAGCATCTATAGGTGTCACCAAGTGCAAAACCTATTTGTTGGAGCTTCAGCTCTGCCTCCTGTCCTTTTTGATGACACCAGTGGATGTGCATATTGCTGTTTAACATGATCCCAGGAGCAGCTGTGAACCATTTACAAAGCTTTGGGAACAGTTGTTTGAAAGCCACCACAAAAATGACCTAAACTCTGCTGGGTTCCTGGATTGGTTGTGCACTGTGGCAGAGACTTACGAACCCCTGCTCCCCCACACTGCAGTTTTGATCAGTGCACTACAGATTTTACCTGTATTTGACCATACTCAATTCAATATGAAGGCTCCTAACAGTTCTGTGAGGATTTAAAACAGGGTATTTCTCATTACATTGTAGCATTTAATTTAGTTACTTACTGGGAGGTGCTCTCAGATGTCTCATTCCACTTACTTGATGGAGGAGATTTTTGTGATGCTGGTTTTACTCTGTGGAAATTAATTTATTATTTTTATTATTTTGCAGAAAACCAGCTGGATCAGAGCCAGTCCCTAAATCTAGGATCACGCTCCCTGCTCCCAACCCTGACCATGTTGGTGGTTATAAATTGGCAGTTGCCACTTTTGCAGGGATTGAAAACAAGTTTGGACTTTACCTACCTCGATTTAAGCCATCGCCACCTACCTCAAAGGCTGCAGCAGCAGTAGGACCCTAAATTTATTGCTGTAGGTTTTTTGTTATTAGTTGGGAAAAAGCCACTTTTCTAATTGGTTAATACTTTGTTCCTTTAGCTTCTCATCATATAACAGTTTAGCTTAATTTGAGTTTTAAGGCAATTTTCATCTTAAATGTAATCATTTGTCTTTGTGCTTCCTTAACCAGATCACTGTGAAATTCTTACCAGTTTTAAGTTTGGGACCATGAATGTATTTGTCCACATCTGACATGTGCTTGTGTTGGGAAGACACTAATTTTAGGTTTTGCTCATTGGGGAGGGCTGGGTGAGAGCTGTGAACCAGATCATCTTACAGGCAATGCTCGGTTGCAGATTACCAGGGCGGATGTCGCACATCGTCACTCAAATGGAAAAACTCAGTGGATATCACGGTGCTCAAAGCGGAATGATTTTGACTGTACATGTAAATTGGTTATAAACTTAGTGCTTGCCTGTGGAGGTCAGCAAATATACACCCGGTACCTAAGTATGCCAGGACAGCTTCAACTTTTTAAATATGTACACGCACAAGTTCTGTTTCTGGATTGTATTAAGAAGCTTTTATGTAGAACATGTTTTTGTAATGGAAACCACATTTATAAATGTTTAGCCGTTGTATTATGTTACTGGTATCAAGATGCTCAAAAGAAAGTGTTATTGTCCATAGTCTTTGCACTTTATGGCAGAACTTTTGGCATTCTACTGCACATACAAGGAAATTTCATAACTAGGTGCCTATCCTGGGTTGCTGGTGTTTGGAATTCAGTTTGTACATGCACTTCTATAGTAAAACGCTGCTTGTTTAAATAACTGCAATAGAAAATTCATGCACTGTATCAATGGTACCTGCCTTAACTGCTGGCTTGTAATTGGCAAATAGATGGTTTCAGATTCTTATTCATTTGAGTCAAAAGAGATTAAAATACTCTAAAAGAAAAGATTTTACTTAATTTTTTGGTGCCTTGCACACTGTTTAGAAAATGATGTATTTATGAAGATTAGAAATAAACCTTTCAAACAGATGCACACATGGTATTCTGTTACAGAAATAATGTAGTACATCAAATGTCTTGTTCAACTTCAGTTACAAAGTTAGGTTTGGATAAAGGTAATATTTGGACACGTAGGCTATAAAAACACCTGCAGCTTGATAAAAAATTACCTGAATTCCCCTGTGTAGAAAAGACATCTGTTGGTGTAGATGTCACTGAAAAAAAGACATTTTTCCTCAGTCAAAAACCAGGATTGGAGTGAGCTTTGATATTTTGACCATTACTTTTGCAGTGAGGTTAATGTGTCATGAACAGTCTGACTGCCTGGTCAATTGAAGGTTCTGTTGGGTGTCTTCTGTGATACCTCTTAAGACCAGGAAGAATTTGTTCTTGCTCATCTTCTTGGGCTTCGGGGTGGGTGCCTTCATCATTGACTGTGAACTGAGGGAACGCATAGGTTCAGTATCTTTGCAGAAGAATGAGTTAGTTAGGTATGCGGTATCACAGTGTTGTACTATAACTTGTGGAAACACTGAAATGGAAATCACTTGTGTTTGGGTCATCATGAAAATTATTCTCTTGGACTAATTTGCATTTTGAAGTTACCAGTGAAATGGAGGAGTGGCAGGAGTAGCATCTGCAGTACTTGTGCACGTGAAAGCAAGGGGAGAAGATGACATCCACGTGCTGCTGCATCTTGGAGTCTGGCTAAACCAGTGTGCAGAGACTCTGCGCTGGGCTCTAACTGCTGCTGGCTGCTACCTCTCACCCTGTGTATCTGAGTCTACCCAAATGACACCTCCTTCATTTCAGAAATGGGGAAAAATAAAGCTGCTCCTTGTAGTACTCCAAAATGAACTGCCAGGATTTTTGGGTAAGGCTTGTAATAAAAGTTAAAACTTTCTTACTGGGAGCTGCCTCTGCTTAACACTTGAGATTTTAGGCTGTTTAGGAGCTGGTTTTACACTTCATCCCTCACTTTTGCCTGACTTACTTACCTTGTCAAGGGTTTCTGTGGAAAGTGAGCAGCTCAGGAAAGTGTCTGAGTACTGAGCTGCATGTTTCCCCTGGTCCAGGAGAGGAAGCGCCTGGCCACTGCATGGGTGCAGCCAGCAGCTGCTCCCTCCTGGTGCAGCCTGGAGAGGGACGGGCACCCAGACTGCACCAGCCAGAGCACGTCCCTCTGCTGTCTAACCCAAACCGCGACACAGCCGGGGCCTCACAGCCAGGGACGGAAGAGGAATTAGAGCCGAGTTATTGTAGGGCTTGCACAACTTCTTGGCTTGTGTGATGAAGACCATTGCTGGTGTTTTACAAAGCAAATCATAACTCTGACCAATTCCCCTGCCTCCTGGTGCCCTCTCTTCCCTAGGCCTGGCAGTATGTTTATGACTTGTTCTTTATTCTGGGGGTGAAGGGACAAAGGTCCCAGCCCAGGGAGCTCTCCTATGGCAGGTCCATTTCAGAAGGCCACAGCCTTCATCTTCTCCCTGGCAGGCAGATGAGCAAGGCTGGACTGATGCCCCCACCCCCACCCGTGGTGGCCCTTCCCCATTAACTGTCTTTTGGGGGTTTGTTCAGTCCTTTGGCCCTTCTTTGCAGGGCAAATGGAAGATGGAGGCAGGGGCAGAAAGGTTGAGGAGCCAGGGACTGCTTCATTAACATACAACCCAGTTCAGAACATGCTACAGCTCTGCCCAGAGATCCTGGTGAAGCTCTGTGTCCACAGTTGGCTTCCTCCAGACAC
>NW_010324863.1:0-9727 GCF_000700745.2 Antrostomus carolinensis | reverse complement strand
AAAGCTTACAGGCCAAGAAACTGTCAGACTGCCTTACAAACAGAGGGCCCTGAGGACAACGTTCAGATGTTTGTCCTCTTTGGGTTTCTGGGTGGGTTATGCGAAGTGTTGGAGGAACAGGATAAAATGTAACCTCGCATGGCAGGATTTAAGAGAAAAAATAAATAATCAAATATTGGTGGTACTACCTGTCAGCGTAAGAGTGGGGTAGGGATGTCTCTGAAACACTTACCCTATATCTGTTTCTCGGTCCATAGAGAGCTGAGGGATGCTCTTCTGCCTGGTCCCCAGAGAATGGGTTTGGTTTAAGCTGACTTAATATTGACAGTTTGCAGGGACACTTTTGTGAGCAAACATACCACAGGCTTCAAAAATAACTTGGGCAGGTTTTTCTAATCCTGCTAAAAATACAAAACCCGACAAACCGCTCTGCATCTTCCTTAGGAGGGGACAGCCTGCTCAGGAATGTCCCTGCCATATGCTCCACGATGTACACGTGGTGTGCTGGTTACTGCTGAGCTCCTCAGCTCTTCAGCGTACATGTGGCAGCAGGACGAACAGGAACCGGCCAACCTTGCTGTTTAAACACCACTGTGAAATTCAGGCTGTTTTCAGTTGAAATATTTGCCATTTTTGCATAAGCTAGAAGACAATTTCCAGAGACGGTGAGCATTTGTAAGTTACTTAATGGTTGAGAATATAGAAATCTCAAGACATTCACATTTTAAGTGTCTCCAGAAAGCTTCAAACGCAGCAAATAATAACACAGAAGCAGCCTGGGATGAAGTGGTTTCTTTAATGCCACATGCCATAGGGTGGTTTTTGTTTTCTCCACGGCAAGCAGCGGAGAGCTCAGGCTGTGGGCATGGGCAGCCTCTCCCAGTGCTGAACACAAGGATGTCATCAAGGTTGCCCTTCAGACAGAAACAGCATTTTAACTCTCAAGACAGTTTGAGAAGACCTTACCTTTGCTATTCCTTTTAGTGCATAGGGCAGCATGGTGCTGCTCTGCTTGTGCATGTGTGTGCAAGTAAGCATGCACAGCTAGGGACGGAGGAAAACAATAAATGAAGCCTAGAAGTGGATGTGGATTAGTGTCTGTTCATGTAAAATTTGCAGCAGGATCTGATGCGTGCAAGTCCATTACTGGCCAGTCCTTGTAGCCAAAGGTACCTATTTACATAGGAGCTGCATGAGCCTTCTGCAAGTCAGGACAGTCACATTTTCCCTGTGCCTCGCCAGTGACCAGTAATGAACACGCTGAGCACTGCTGGCAAGGAAAGATTAACCACACTGCAACGGCATGGGCTTGATATGTTTTATTGGCAATATCAGTGTTATACTCAGGAACCACAACCCTTTGTCAGACTGTTAGTGTTAACTTGCATGACAAGTATCAGTGACCAACTGTATTTGAAATATAGTTAAAGTACCTAGAACTAATAGGCATCTTAAAAAAAAAAAAAAAAAGGAAAGGAAAGGAAACTCATTCCACCCACTCAAGCCAACCTTTATAGATCTTACATCTTAAGCCCAACTGATGTACTGTAATTGTTACGTGGACTTTAATGTAACCTCTACAGCAGCACAGAGACAATGCAGTTCTCTCATTATGCACATGCTTTAGGATCGTTTATTTTAATGCTTTCAAATAAATACGTTCCATGCACCACACTGCAATAAATAAGGAGCAGCAACTTTTGTATAGTACATCCATTCATAATGTAAGTCACCATGTGAAACACCACATCTAACGTCTCTGGCCCAGTCCCATACAGTGAAGCATGCCACATCTGCACATAATCATATCTGGCTTCATATGGATTTAATAGGACTATGCCAGAAGGGCAATGTGAGCACAAGTTTAACCAGGGGTTCCTAGCTATTAAATACAGCTACTAAGTAGTTAAAAGGCAACAACTAAACCCATAAAGGGTTGATTTGTCTTTTCTTTTTTACTTTTCAGACAGAAATATAAACTATGAAAATGCTCTGGATATTTTCAGCCTTGTGTAAAGCAGCGTGATTAATATGGAATGCTTTGAGCAATACTGGCACATACACTGGCATCAAAAGCCACAGCAAGACTGACTCTGACACTGAACACCGGCGTCCTCGGTGGGGAAAGCTGCTGTTCTGGCAATGGAGGGCACTGCTTCTGCTCCTGCTCCTCCTCTAGGCTGACAGCTCCACTGCCCCTTCCTCTTCGCTGTCGGCTCGGTTGGCGCGGATTTCCACCAGGGTCCGAGCAAAGCGGGTCCATTCGTCATTGTGCGGAACAGCCAGCTGGGGAGAAACCAACAGGGAATGAAGAGACTGCGTGGGGAGACCAGTTATCTCTCTGGCCCAAAAGGGAGGCACCTCCTCTGAGGATGGTCCTGTCGCAACCAGCGCAGTTGCGCACAGTGAAGGACCAAGGCACGGGCTCGCGCAAGTAACCTGGTCGGTTGGTTACTTCTACAGTTGCAAAGTGCCACCGAGTTCCCAGGACAAATTCGGCAGCTTCCTATTCCGTACCAGCTGGAAGCAGCTTTCAGTCAGTGGCAGAGGAAAAAAGCTTTCTATCTATTTATCTATCTGCTTCATTTTAAGGAAAAGTATTGTTGCAAAACCTGCCCCTTGGTTAAAATAGTTCAGATTTTCCAAACTAAGGTGAGGCCTCGATTTCTGCAAGTATATACACGTATGGTTAACTTTACCCACGTGAGGTGGCCTCTTGATGTCAGTGAGACTGTGCCCAAGTGTAACTGTTTGCAGGACCGAGGTCAATGTGCACAAGGTAACAGAGCATTTACAACACTATTGAAACTATTTTCCTGAAGTTCATTAAAGCTCTGAAGAGTAAATACATTGTGTTAGTTACCCTCCTCTACGTTAAAGAATTCACAATTACAAGAAATGCATTATAATGGAAATGTTTTACCAACTGGATACTGCATTACTGCTCTGATTTCTTGTATCATCATGCAAGATGCATTTCCATTTAATACCATTGATGTTTCTAATCAAGAGCTCTTGAACATTAGGCTTCAAGAGGGATGTGCAATCTAAATAGCCAAGCTTCCAGACAAAACACTCTAGTGCTATAGCAAAATAATACTGCAGTAATTTCCAGCTGGATCCAATACTGCAATTTCTAGAAGATAATGCAAGCAGGGACTGAGATAATTAAAAAAAAAAAATATATATATATAATAATAATAAGAAAAAAGCAGCAAGCGGTTTTCTCAAACTTTGTTTTCATTTACTCAAATTCCAGAAAACAGCAACAAGCATCCAGACGAACCATGCACATTTTTACTGCCCTCCTGATCATGTGATTCAATCTGTCCACCTCTTTTAAGACTTCTAAAGACTTTTAAGACTTCTAAGGCTTTTAAAACCACAAAAAATGCCATGCAGACGGCTGGCTAACTACATTGGCACTAGCAGATTATAGGTGCACACGAGACTGCATGGTACCCTGTACTGGAATACAGTCAAATTATTCTCCTCTCTGTACATCCCAACAGCCATACGTGTAACTGGAGACCAAGACAAGGATCTATTACATGACCTAGGAAGCCCAGCTGGGGCAAGACCTTGCATATATACCCAACGCTAACCACGTGTGAAAGCTCCACATACACTGCTGCAAGCTCAGTGTCAATCATATGGACAGGAATTTGCAATACTGGATCTAAAGGCCTCCACCGTATTTCACTTGCACTGATGAGTTTTTCAACTATTTTGTATAAAGCTTTGCCTCTACATCCAACATTTTGGGGAAAAACACAGCGTGTGTTTTAAAGCTTCCCAGATATAGTGCATGTATCAGTGACTCAGTTATATTATGAAGGGCTGGAGTGCAGGAAGTTTGGTTTTTTGCCTGTTGAAACACTGAATATATGTCCTGGTTTTTAGCTGGGACAGAGCTGGGTTTCTTTTCAGTAGCTAGAATAGTGCTGCGTTTTGCTCTCAGCCTGGGATTTGCTGTGAGAGAGACACTGATAACACACCAGTGTTTGCATTTGTGTCGCTGGAAGTGAAGGACTTTGTGTTCTGTTAGTCCACAAGCTGAAAATCTGAGGGGGTGAGGAATATTTAAATTAATAAGCTAAACTGGCGTTTGGATATGCCAATGGGGTATTCCATATCATATCACGTCATGTCCAGTATATTAGTGAGGGTCTCTTCCTCTTTCAGCTCTCTCTGGCTCTCGCTCGGGCTCTCGCTCTCCCGGGATTGTGGTTTCGGTTCGGGATTGTCGCTCCTCCGGGATCGTTATCTGGGAACAGGCCAGGGAGCTTGATTGGCGGGTGATGAGCAGTTGCACTGGGTATCACTCATTTCCATATTTTGTTACTGTTATAATTATCACTACTATTTTAATATTAGTATTATTTTAAGTTTTCTTTTATTTCTATTATTAATTGTTCTTATCTCAACCTATGAGCCTCCATACCCTTGCCCTGATCCTCTCCCCTGTTCCCTGGGGGTTGGGGGGAGGTGGGTGAGCGGCTGTGTTGGCTGCTGGCCAAGGGCTGGCCCAGTGAAACCATCACAATACAGTACAGTTCAGCATTTACTGAGGCTACAGACTGAGAAATGCAATCTGTGTGAAAGCCATCTCAGCCCTCAGTAACAGGTGTCGCTGCACTCTCTGGGTTTTCCCTTCTTTGTCTTCCACTTTTTGCATTTTTCTCCTTTACTGTTCCCGGGAATGGAGCCCAGAGATACAGGAGTAAATCACTGGAGACAGCTGTCTCACGCTCACACGCACAGATGTGGATCCGTTATGATCTTTATTTGAAAGACAGCTCTGTTCTTTCAAAAACCATCAGCAGTAGGAAATGTAACACCAGAATGGAGGTCAGTGGACCAACACACAAGTACCTGTAGCACAGGTTTGGTCACAGCCACACACCTGTACAAGTTACTGTATAGTAAGGTAAGGGACAGCACGGAGATCCTCTACCACAGATGTAAGCAAAACCAGCTGTGTAGCAATTTCCCTGTTACTACTGCTTGTGTCCTAAAAGATTTTATTTCTTGTGATGTGTACGGTGCTATCATTTATCAAACTCTCGAATGAAAACATCAAATGAGTCTCACTTATTTCAAGTAGTAAAATGGCTGAAGTGGAACAATATCCTAGGCACGGGATTTACTGAATTTAATAAAGCCTCATTTCTCCTTGTCTTTTCAAGTCCTAAACAGCATTACATTGTATTAAATGGTTGAAGAAGACGATATGTCATTCTAAAGAAAAAAAATGAAATCTATTTATGACACTGAGATAATTTAATTTCCTTTGTTCCACAGCATGGCCACAGACACATAAAACTATGTGTCTATATATAAAGTCCAATCTATTAAAATAACTTGGTATCTCAAACTGGAAAAGCCTCCCCACAAATGTATGCATTACATGCACTACTGTTAGCGACAGTGTTAGCAAGACCTGGGCCATTTTTAATGACTCAGTTCACAAAACAATTAATGACCGAAGTGAATACCTTTAGCACGGAAATTAAAACATTCAGTGCCTACACACAATCTAATTACTTACAACTTTGTTTTATTTTACTTTATTTAATCTCAAGCACTGCATCAGGCTATTAGACTGTTAGTAGAATAAGCCTCTCTAATAGAAATTCCTCAGGGATGCAGAGGGAAACCTTGGCAATAACGAAGTCAAAGGAAAAACTGACTTTTATTCCTTCCCCCACTTCTTTCTGTAAAGTCCCAATACTGAACCACAATAGCTATACAGCAAAGACCACAAATAAAAACAAAAGTATCCACAAACTCCAAATTCTTGTCTGAATTAATGCTCCCCTACCACCATTTTCCATTCAAGTTCCTTTTGCCAGTCACACTGACACCCACAAAAGTTGGGTCTATCTGTGGAATCTCCCTTTCAGCTCCTCTGCACGTGTTTTTGACTGTAAATACCAGGGCAGGGATGGAAGAAACAAGGAGTTACTTCATAGAAGAAGGACAAAGG
The DNA here is from genome assembly GCF_000700745.2 of Antrostomus carolinensis. Taxonomy (NCBI): domain Eukaryota; kingdom Metazoa; phylum Chordata; class Aves; order Caprimulgiformes; family Caprimulgidae; genus Antrostomus; species Antrostomus carolinensis. Next base: position 3,738 of record NW_010324863.1, on the reverse strand, counting down.
TTTAGAGCTGTCCAAGGGTTCCTCACTCATTTGGGATTTTTGCCATTATTCTGTCCACTTCCAGGTACTACACGTGTTGAGCCCCAGCAGTCATGATTTCAACGCAGGGTAGAAATGTTCACCAAAGCATAAAAACTTAATATAGTAACTTATATTAACACTTGGGTCAGAACTGACATTAAGGTATGGAGCAGGATAAGAAAATAAATGCTATTAAGTGTTCTCCTTTGGTTCTTTCATAGCGGAAGGTAAGCGCTACCCACACCTAATGAATTGACTGAATTACTGACCCTGCTTTCACTTAAATATCATGGTACATTTAGGTTGCATCATTTAGTAATTCTGTTGTGGAAAACCAGTATTACCAAAGCAAGGTGGTGACTTTAGCCAAACTGTCTGTTAAGCTGTTGGAAGAGGAGGAGCTTTTGTCTTCTGTCTTGGCTTTTAAAATACCAGAAGAGTTCAGGCTGCAAGCCTACTAACCTGCAAGTATGACCACAGGTTTATGCATCCAAATAAACCTGCTTCTGCTTGTGAAGTTACAGATGCTCAGATGGTTACAGGAGTGAGAATTCAATATAGGAAAACAGCTTCTCAAAATGTCAGGATGGTGACCCATTTTTAATTGGGTGCAAATATTTAACTAAGGACAATTGGGTCTCTCATTTCTCAAAAATAATTTTCTTTATATCACTATCGACATTTTACATCTCCTCCTCCAATTAACTTCCATGAAATATTCTTCCAGAAACACTCAATGAGTATCTGTAAGTGCTTCCTACATGATCAATAACATATAACATGCTAAATACTAGACGCATTTAAGACTTTATCATTTCAACTAGTTCACAAAGTGTTTTTCTTGCTGATATTAAAAAACTGGTTTAAGTGATGCAAACTCTCAGAATTAATTTTTCCACCAGCTCCATTGCTATGATTTTAGATAAGCAGATTTTGGACCAAAAAAAAGGTAAGTCTCCAGCATGCTCCTCCTGGCTGAAGGGTGCAGCACAAATGAGGTGGCTGGAAAAGGAAAGCCTCCCTGGGCAGCACCTCCCAGCCAGCAGCCTTCTGCCCCCCACACCAAGTGAGCTCAGTTGAGCCCCCAGACTGAGACTGACTGTGCGCTGCACACGAGGGCTGATCTGCAGCAGCCACGATTAATATTATGGACTAGAGAAGTGGATTGGTAATTTCAGCAAGCCCAGGGGCAGCCTCCAGGTAGTAACACTAACTGGATTTCTGCCTATTCCCACGAGGTGTTACAGTTTTCAGTTTATCTTATTATAGATAAATAACATTATACCTATGTGAGTGTTTCCCAGCCCGTCCATCACATGTACATACACCAAAGGAAGGCAACTCTTGACTGGACAGAACAGAATACGAATACTAGACAGTGAGATGACAGCATGTAACAGCAAAAGGATAGTAAATTAGGAGCCAAGATCTCCCTGTCCTCTTGTTCTTTCCCATCTGCTAGAGGTGGATGGTTCCTGGCCAGCTAGAAGCCCCTTGTCTCTAGTATCATTCTCACCCTCTTCGTTTTTGGGTGATAATGTGTAAGCTGTGCTTTCAAGACTGGAGAAGATGTAAACAACATCTAGATTTGGAAAGAAGGAATCTGTATAGCGGGGCCACATAGGTCAACCACAGTAGGTCACCCTAGTTTATTTTTCAGAGTCATGGGTTTACAGCAGACTGAAACATTGATCGTCCCACTCCACTCTGCACTGGTGAGGCCTCACCTTGAGAACTGTGTGCAGTTTTGGGCACCTCAGTATAAAAAGGATATAAAGCTACTGGAGAGTGTCCAGAGGAGGGCCACTAAATTGGTGAAGGGCTTAGAGGGGAATACATACAAGGAGAGGCTGAAGTCGCTTGGTTTGTTCAGCCTGGAGAAGAGGAAACTGAGAGGAGATCTCATCGTGGTCTAGAACTTCCTCACAAGGGGAAGAGGGGCAGGCGCTGATCTCTTCTCTCTGGCGACAAACGATAGCACCAGGGGAAATGGCAGGGAGATGTGCCAGGGCAAGTTTAGGTTGGCCGTTAGGAAAAGGTTCTTCACCCAGAGGGTGGTGAAGCACTGGAACAGGCTCCCCAGGGAGGTAGGAGGTAGTGATAGCACCAAGCCTGACAATATTCAAGAAGCATTTGGACAAGGCCCTCAGACACATGGTCTGAATCTTGGGATTGTCCTATGCTAGGGCAAGAATTGGACTCGATGATCCTCATGGATCCCTTCCAACTCACAACATTCTATGAAGCAACAAGGCTTGTAAAGTTGAAACGTTCCAACTTGTGCCTATAGTCCACTGTAGATAAAGGATAAAATGACTAGACCCAAGGGAAATGACCACTAGGATCTTCCTGACAAGCACCTGGCCGATGTGTCACAATTCTATGGGATTTACGCAGCGTATGACAAAACTATCTCACAGTGCCACCACAGAGCCCTGGGATTTCTGAAACTTCTGAAGCATCTCTGTTTCCTGGGTGGTCACTCCAGCCAAGCTCTTCACTTACCTGTTAGTTTTCCAGCCCTGAAGGACAAATGTGTGCCCCTCTTGCCGCTATTACTGACCAAGGAGATGGTTTAGGTGCATCCAGTTAGATGCACCTCGCCAGGCCAGCTAGTCACAGGTAGCAGCATGAATGTGCGTTTCACCAGGACCAACCTGCTCTGTCTTCTCATCAAGGCAGAAATTTCCTCCGTGTGCAAGCATCCAATCCATACACCAGAGATCTCACAAACACAATCTGTATTTCCTGTATTTTTCCCAGAAACTGCGCTATTAGCAACTTCACTGAACACTACGACTCTTCAAACTGTAAGACAGACCTCAGGAAAAGGAGAAGCTCTGACCAGACAACTCTCCATGCTGCCATTTGTGTCAGCTCGTGCTGGGTTCCCCAAGCAAGCACAAAAGCAACAAAAAAACAGTGCCTCAAGACACAGATCAACATAAATTTCTTTTTCAGATCATTTAACACCTTCTAGTAACATTTGCTTTAAGTTAGGTCTATTAAAAAAAAAAAAAGAAAAATGAATTATTTTGAGACAAAAAAAAAAAAAGCTTTGAATGGGCCTTTTAAAGGAATCTATCCAGAAGGTTGAAATATATTACGATATATTTCAAGACTTTTGTATATTTCCCTGCTATCCATCTTTTTTATGGATGAGTGTTTCAGTTTAATTTGTCCAAATCTCTGTACAGCTTCAGTTTCCCCAAAAACCCACTTTCCAGCAAATGAGTTATTCATTGAGGGTATTTCACTTTATTCCTGGCTCCTTGCCTTCCCTGGGGCCTGTAAATCTTTGGGATGGGAGCGGACAAACTCTTCTTGCCTTCATCAATCCATGCTCTTGTCCAGCACAGCTCTCTTCTGAGGGCTGGAGACTCTCCTGAGGAGATAAAATGCAATTTCAAGAGCAGCAGCCTGCACTGTGGAGGAACCAGTGTCCCATAAGCTCAAAGGGAGCACGGTCAACTGTGTTCAACCTATTGCATTTCCTTTTTTTTCACGCGTGTACCTCCTCATGGATCCATCTCCCTGTCACTGAGACACTGGTTCATAACCTGCAGTGCTGACTGCTGGTGAAAGTACCATCCAATCCCAACCACCAGGTTAATAATAACTTTTTTTTTTCCCCTCTTCACCTAGAGTTCAGTCTCAGTCACAGAATGTTGGGGACTGGAAGGGATCGCAAAAGATCATCTAGTCCAACCCCCCTGC
>NW_010324862.1:392-4274 GCF_000700745.2 Antrostomus carolinensis | reverse complement strand
TGGGGGTCTCTAGCAACTTCAGTGAATCAAAATGTTGGCTTTAGTGGAGCAGACCTTGAGCCAACACAACCTCCTCCTCTAGCTGGGTGCAAAGGAGGAGTGTGGGAGGCAGCTTAGCTCATTGCACGTAATTTTGGTGACCTTTGGTAGTAAATAAGCAATTTCATATGGTCTCACATGTTGCAACCCTCTGTTCTGCCTGCATGGCCCAGACAGGGCTTAGGACATACTTTCTGATAGACCTAGCTTAATTATGAAAATATTTAAACTTCAGGAAGAAGGGGAATTGTAAATGCAGTGATAACCACTTCTGATCAATGGAGTCTTACCCCAGGAGATCTTGATTTTAAGATCTTAAATATTCCTTCTCTATGCTGAGCCCAAATCGCACTCTATTTAGATCCTGATTACAGAAACACAGAATTGCCTCAACTGGAAAAGCCCTTTAAGATCATCAAATCCAACCATTGACCTAACACTGACAAGTCCCCAACTAACCCATGTCCCTCAGCACTATGTCTACATGACTCTTCAATCCCTTCAGGGATGGGGACTCCACCACGGCCCTGGGCAACCCCTTCCAATGCCTCAGAACCCTTTCAGCACAGAAATTCTTCCTCACATCCCATCTCAACTGCCCTGGCCACAACTTGAGACCATTTCCTCTTGTCCTGTCCCTTGGTCCTTGGTTGGACAGACCCACCCCCACCTCTCTCCACCCTCCTCCAAGGGACTTGCACAGAGCCACAAGGTCTCCCCTCAGCCTCCTTTTCTCCAGGCTCAACACCCCCAGTTCCCTCAGCCACAAGGGAACTCAGCACACTTGTGCTCCAGACCCTTCCCCAGCTCCGTTCCCTTCTCTGGACACGCTCCAGCACCTCCATGTCCTTCTTGGACTCAGGGGCCCAACACTGAACCCAGCACACGAACTGTGGCCTCACCAGTGCAGAGTACAGGAGTAATGTGCTTTTGGGAAGATAATGGGCAAACTGGTGATCTAAAGGCTTGATAAGGATTAATCAAGTAAATTATCAAATGGATGGTTCTGTCCTCTCTAGAACAGCACAGCGTTGAGTTGTGTTCACCCCATATCTCAACAGGGAATAGCTTGTGGCAGACAAATGCACATCAACTCTGTAGGTGGCTAGTTTTGGTAGAGGATCACTTTCTAGTGACAGCCAGGATACTTTTGCTAAATAAACTTCTTAAAAACCATGGATTTGTTGGTTGAAGAATTTCTCTGGTTTGCAAATTGTGTCACACTAGGAGATGTCTTCCAGTATATGTGCCATCAGCTAGAATGTAGAAATGGATGAGAAATCTCATTGCTTCTAATATAGCAAGTTTGACTAAATTGAAATAGTCCCTGTAGGAGGAGTGGGTGGGAGTGTGTATGTAGTTGAACTTCATAATATCTCCTAAAGATCTTAGAGGGAAGAAAATAAACTTCCTGATCCTCTCTGCTTTGCTATGTCACTGGTGCCAGGTGGTAAATAATGCTGTGACCTTTGTCTGTGTTGGGGAGTTGCAGCAAAAGAGGCTGACGCAGATTTCAGTTAAGCAAAACTAATCCTCAAATAGAGAAACCTCTTCTGTGCTCCATGATACGAAGTTCAGGGCTGTTCTTCACAAGTTAGACTAAAACTTGCAGTACAAGAGCAGGTAAAATGCACAAGCCAACTTCACAGTTCAATCACAAACTGGCTCTTTCTGTGAAAATTTCATTTAATTAGGGTCTTTTACCATCATCCTTGACTTTGGAGTTGATTTTGCTCCCACCTGACACAGGATAGGGATTGGTGATGCACGAAAGTGGTGGAGAACGTGGATGAAGTACTGGTTTGGTTGTTACTTTTTGTTGGTTTGGGGTTTTTTAAGGATTCTGCGATTTAAAAAACTTAAAACACTGACAAACTGCAACTTGGTAACATGTCTCAGTCTTCATTTATTTCCTTTTGGGGCTTTTTTGATTATGTCTATAGATACTCTTGGAGTAAGAAATCTTATTCCTATTGCTAGAAGGGGCCCCACAATACACCTCAGATGACAAGCACAGTGGTGTGTGCAAAATGTCCTATTGCTAGAAGGGGCCCCACAATACACCTGACAAGCACAGTGGTGTGTGCAAAATGCTTGTTCTTGAAAGTACTTTTACAGTTCAAAATGTTCAACCTTTGCCTGATCCTTTTAAATATTCTCACTTCTGAGTCACTTATTTTAATTGATCCTCTCTCCATCCTTCTTTGGGCTGTGGCCATCTCAGTGGGTATGCTCTGCAAAGACTTTTTTCCATGTACCAGTTGGCTTTTTTGGGGTTAACTGAGTGCATGGTACATGTCTTCTCTGGCCATTTAGCTGGAGGAAAAAAAAAAAAAGGAGGCTTTTAATTTATTGCTTTGCTTTAAAATTAAATGTTGGTATAATGAGGTTAATGCTGTTTTGTACCATTCTGCAAGACATCATGGTGACATCTGCATTAGTAAGTAGAGTGGCCCAAGAGAAGAGGTTTGTGGAAGGAGATAATTGGTGCTGACATCCTAACATCCATGGTAGAAGCATTTTGGACGTGGTGGTGTCATCACTTAAGACTAGGTCTAATGTGGTCCTGTGGACCAAGTGCCTGTTGGTGGTTGAAGTACATTGGGTTCACTCCTGGAACACACCTGCTGGTTTAGTTTCACCCAAAGCCATTTAGTGATGTGAACCAGAGTTCAGAAAGCAGAACAAAAGGGTGAGCTACATCCAAAATGCATCCTGATAGGAATGAAGGTGTTAATACAGATGTGCTTGGTTGAGTTCATCTATAGGATAATACCGAGCGCTGTGTGAGCTGCACATGGTTAAGCTCAGCACAAGTAATTGCAAACTAGTGAGCGTGTCCATCTTATTCCTGTGGGAATAGGGAAAAACCAAAAGGGAAGGGTGGAGAAGGGAAGGTTTTCTACAAGAGCTGCCAAAAATGTCAGTGCTGACATTCTTAAAATCTCATGGAGCTGAAAAAATGGACATTTTTTCAAGTACCTTCAAGCTTTCTGCTGGTTCTGCCTGAGTTTCTGTAGGTGAAGTGACACTGTTTCCTCCACCTACTTGTGGCTGTGATTGAGTGATCGGGATGACATGATTTTAAGTTTTATTTTTGGCAGTAGAGGCTTGAAGCTGTTGCACGTTGCAGATTTCACCTTGGCTTTAAAGCATATGAGAGATTGCAAAGTAGGAGCCTCTAAAGCTCTTGTGATGAAGGGCTGTTGGAGGAAGGTTATAGAGGACCTGGGCTAAATCCAGTATGTTGTGCACATAAGGCAGATTCACAGAGGTTCAGATTCTGGTTCAGTTTGTGTTGAATAACATTAATGGTGCTGGGAAGATGTTCACTGTTCTTCTGAAAGCCCACTCAGAACTGTACTTGAACTCACTGAAGTATGTCAACCCTTGAAGAATTTGACTGGGTTTTCAAAAAATCAGCCAGGTGAATATATCTGACAAGTGTACCATCAAGAACAGACCCAAAATAGCTTTTGGAAAGCTTGACACAAGCTATGCTCCATTGGCATGTCAACAGGGCAGGAGGAAAAATCAAAACAAAAAATGTTCTGAAATGTTTTCCTTGTCTTGTTTACCAAATCAGTGTCATCTAGAGCATGAATACTGGCCAAGCTTATCCCATAATGACGTTTAAAGCACTGGAGAATTTTATTTTATTTTTTTGTAGCAATGTTGGTCCTCAGAACTTAAGATATTCTAAACCTCACTTGCCTTGCAAAAACCTGGCCAGTTAACTGAGTCAGCAGTGTTGCTGAAGGAGATGATAAACCTGCAGAGGGAATCATAGAATGGTTTGGGTTGGAAGGGACCCCCTCCCTGGAAGGGTTTGTGGCCAAGGGG
>NW_010324862.1:0-207 GCF_000700745.2 Antrostomus carolinensis | reverse complement strand
CAAGTTGAAATGGAAACATATGTGGGCTTGCCGAGTAAAAGCAACAAGGAACACATGGAAATGATGCTAGTTAGGGACGTCTTTCTTGCAACACTGTTCTCTTCATGGATGTCCTTGTGGTTTAAGATTTTACCCATGCTATTGGAACAGGGCACCAAACAGATGTTTTAGGGATATTTTATTTTATTTTTTATTTTTTATTTTATT
>NW_010324861.1:0-12017 GCF_000700745.2 Antrostomus carolinensis | reverse complement strand
CCTCAGCTGCCCTGATGATGTTCAAGAGAAAACGAGCTGGTTCTTAGCTCCTTTGTTAGACTTTTTATCCGAATGTCCCATGTCAGCCACAGCATAGAAACCTTCAGGGGTTTAGTTACGATAACTCAGTAGAACAGCATTGTCAGTACCAGGTACTGCTCTGTGCCTTTGGTCTGTGTGAATTCTGCACTCTCGTTTTGGATCTTCACTTCCTTACACGATGGGAAAAAGTACTGATCAGAGCTTCTAGAACAGCAACCTCTCTTGATCCTTTTTTAAATTTTGTAGTTAGGCTACAGAATATATGCGGTGTAGTTACCGAGAAGCATACTACACCTTTGGGGGAAAAAAGAGATTATTGAATTTTAATTCAATACTAATTTCACTTTTTAGCCATTGTATCAACCAGGTTTTCTATTACAAACATTAGGCGTGCATGCGTGCAACTTGAAGCCTGCCTGGACCTTGAACCTGAGAGGCAGTGTAGTATTTCACAGATTAATTAGAATAATAATGTGCCCTAAACTGCATTTCTTTTATGTTTAAAGAGATGAATACAACTAAGAATGGGAAGATTGGGAAGGTAAAGGAGATTAAATGGTCAGTTAACAAAACATCAAGGATAGATATGCCACAAATACTATAATAGAATATTACTGTTCTTAATATGTGTAGAAAGAACGGAGAAATAGAGTGAGACTCAAGTGGGCCATATAAAGTTTACTGTAATGATTTTGATTTTCATTTCTTTAATCTGTCCGAGTTTAATGTCTCTTCCCAAGGGAATTTACAGGAGAGTTCCTTTCACTGGTTTTAAGACAAGTATATCTGATTAAACAGTCCACCTATACAGGAGCACCTCTCCTATGAAGACAGGCTGAGAGAGTTGGGGCTGTTCAGCCTGGAGAAGAGAAGGCTCCAGGGAGATCTTATAGCGGCCTCCCAGTACCTGAAGGGGCTACAAGAAAGCTGGGGAAGGGCTTTTCATAAGGGCAACTAATGACAAAACAAGGGGAAATGGGTTTAAACTGAAAGAGGGGAGGTTTAGATGAGATATTAGGAAGAAGTTCTTCACTGTAAGGGTGGTGAGACAGTGTCCCAGGTTGCCCAGAGCAGCTGTGTCTGCTCCTCCCTGGAAGTGTTGAAGGCCAGGTTGGATGAGGCTTTGAGCAACCTGGTCTAGTGGAAGGTGTCCCTGCTGCTGGCAGGGGGGGTGGGACTGGGTGGTTTTTTAAGGTAACCCAAACCATTCTATGATTATATGATATATGCAAAAATAAATTCAGAATAGTTTTAAATTCTGAAGTTTCAAGGGCAAGAATGAAGTCTTGCTTTTTCAAAGTAGAAGAAAGAATGCAAAAATGCTTGCACTTGGAGGGAAGTAGTAGCAGAAGGTAAAGAGAAAGGACACCCATTACTTAGGAAGCAGCTTGAATAATTCCTTTCTTTAAAACAAAATTGCTCTAATTAAATTCTTGTTTAGAGGTATATCTTTCAGGGAGTTCTTAGAAAAGAGTGTATTTCTAGAAAACGTTTCCTGAGTCATTTACATTGAAAGGCTGAGTTAAGGTTCGTGTAATTGGAAAACATAAAGGGTGTCTAAAAGGGAAGATGTGTTTTTATTCATGGCACTACGAGATCCCATGAGGTATTATTCTCATTACTGTTCATGTTTTTGAAGGATGAAGGCTTTTTTAGTTGCTGTGCTAACTAGATTTCTGAAGAATAATTTTTGTAGGCTTTGTTAATATGAAGAAGGCTCATTAAACAATATTAAATGGAGGTGACAATATAGTTTTGGAATGCATATTCTGAGAAGTGGCTTCTTGAAAATGAAGCAAAAATCTTCATCATTTCCTTACAATGGTTTTTCATTCATGATCAGTTTCTTGGGCTGTGCAGTGTGTTACGGATGTAATGAAAATTGGCTATGATTGAAAAATTTAGTCCTGACATTTCCACTTAATTGCATTTTAAAGCAAAAAAACCCCACCTCAGTGTACAAAATTCTTTATTCTTTAGAGACCTGCACAACTTTTTATAAAGTAGAACGAAGGCAATGCTTATTATGAAGAACATTCAGTTTAACTTTTTTCCCCCTAGCTCCAGTTATAGTCCCAGAAGATAAGGCAAAATGTTAAAGCTGTGAAATAACTTTAAAATGCCATTTAATGTGTCAAGGGAAACATAGTTTTGTGGTTTTTTTTTCCTCAGATAAAGACTTGAATAAAAGCTTTTTCTTCTGTAATGCTTGCAGGTTTTCAAGTAGATGGAGAAGGCTTTCGGTAGCAGCAGATGATACCAGATGCAGAGCTGCCTAGGGATGTGGGCTTCGTTTGCTGCAGACAGGTCTTACTGTCTTGCCTCCAGGCATTAGGTTGAGTCTGAAGTGATTTTTATGCTTTGAGTTAGTGATGTGTCACATGGTGGTATGTGACATTTTTAGGTAATGCATGAAGTAGATTTTTTTTTTTTAATTTGGATATGTAGGAGTAGGTGACCTCGGTTGAAGTTTTGAAAAACTCTTAAATATGAAAAGAAGGAGTGCAGAAAGGAGTACTGAAAGAAAAGAAGGAGTGCAGATTTTAGAGATATGTTGCTGGGTTCCCTGCCTAAGAAATAAACTAAATTAACATTTAGTCATAGTTCTTTATTCACAGAAATATTACCAAGGAAGAGACAAAAGGATTTACATTTATATTATACACCTTAGCATGCAAGTAGAGGACCAATGAGGCTCTGTATGATGAATGTCTGAAGATTTCCTGAAATTCTCACTAAAACAAAATTGAATCTTTTATAGAGATTTGCTGCATTTATATTAAATATGAGGTAATAGGTATAATACATTTCCCTGTTATTTCACAGTTGTCCATGTGTAGGATATTTACCTCATTTTTAGTGCAGCAGCCAACACAAGGTATTTGAAAGTTGGCCTCTGATCTCCTTTAATATTACAATTTGTGTGTTGTGAGATTGCATTTGAGCTATAATTTGTAAATAAATTTGTAAATAAATTCATAATCCATATTATGAACACAAAGTGAAAATGGTGAGTAGTGGAACAGTGTGTGGTATCAGTCTTTTTATTATTATTATTTGTTAAATTTGTATTTGCTGGAGATCTCAGATGCTCAGTGTAGCATCTGTGTTGCGTTTGTTGAACGTTGCTTTCTGTAGCGCCTACAGCTTGGAGACAGCTCAAGCAAGCTAAAGAATATAAAATTGTCTAAGCAATTGTGTATTTTAGATAAGATAATTTTTCTGTAAAATGTTATGTTGTGTCTTAGCCTGTTCCAACATAACAGTAAACACTTAATGAATCCATATATTGCTGGAGAAAATATGGATTTACAAGGTTCCAGTTTGACAGAAGTCTGCCAGGAGGTTGTGACATAGCATGCAACTGTGAAACATAGTTCTTCAAGCAACCCATAATATGTCAGACCTAGCAAATCTGCTAAAATTATTCAGTGCTTCTCTTCTTCGCTGTTTTGCACATTATAATGCGGTAGTTGTGCTGGATTAATGAGTTAACGGATGATCTCCAAAGTTTAATGAACATAAACTAGGTTGTGTGTCTCGCTGTTTTGTATGCAGCTGATAGTTTTGTTCAGGGCTTCCTGTAGTTTCAGGATTCAGTGATGGCTTGATATTTGGCGTTGAATTCAAAGTAAGTCAAAATATCACTAACAAAATGAACAGTGTTAACTGTCTAATCTTAATGTTTTGGTTTATTACTTGGTGTTAAGGTAGCTAGCATCAAAGCTAAGGAATTATGTAAGTTAATATCCAGAGAAATGTTTCTCTTCCAAAGGCAAGCAGTTAAAGCTTGAAAATGCTTTTAAGAAAACACTTACTTAAACATTTTTAAGTTAATGCACATTTAAAAGTAAATAACATTTAAAAATAAACATCAGAAGACTGATGTAACTGGTCATTTCTGACTGCTGCTACATAAATGCTTACGTTTGGAGCTAGAGGTTCTTCCTATCTGCTTAGGGTGTCCCTTGCATTCTATGTATCTTCTCTTGAATTGTGCTTAATATCTCTGTCCCATCTTTCTTGACCAGATTGTGTATCATTGTGACAAATAAAGGTTAACTGCACGTGATTAGGGCTTTCAAGGTTGTGTTTTTGTCCAAGGCACACAGTGGTAATGGTCTCTGTAGATACTCCCCAAACTGAGCCACGTGTGCTGTAGCCTGGTAAGCTTCATACTGGATTCTTTTGGTGTGTTAGTTTAGTTTCTGAGGTTCAAACATGTACAAGTTGCTTCTGATGTGGGAATGTTCTCGTTGTGGTTGCTTTCCTGTGTCACATGTGCAGTATGACTACTTTGAAGTTGTGAGTGATCAATTTTGAAAATATTAACAATCTTGTCTCTCTTTCTTTAGGAAAGCCCGAGAAGGGAAGAAGAAAGTGGTTCTAGCAGGCTGTGTGCCACAAGCCCAACCTCGTCAGGACTACCTGAAAGGGTTGAGTATTATAGGGGTATGTATCTTTATCAGTTAGAAGCCAAAGATTTTCATAAATGTTTTAAATAGGTCACATGCAGATTTTGTTGCCTTTCTCTTGGAAAAAGCAGCAGGGAAGCTTGGTAACCCCCCCATTAGTCATCTTGTATTATACAGCACTTAAGCCTTCTTTCATCCAAGGTGATTTGGTTTAATTGTAGCATGAGGGGAGAAGGAAAGGGATACTGTTGGTGGAACTGAGTTCCAGTGCCCTTTGTAGCCTGAAAATATCCAAGCTTCATCCAGGACTGTGAAGATATCCATTACCATGTCATTTAAAATATCACAGTTTATTTGATTTAAGACAAAGAAATATACCTTTTGATAAAATCAGCAGCAGAAGTGTAAAAGACTAGAGCATATAAATGACTCGAGCAGAGCTGAGGGTTTCATGGTTGTTTTTTTACTTCACACCATTAAGCAGAGTGCCAAATGGCAATGATGATTTTGCTTAAATTTGAGGCAGTCTGAAAAGTTAAATCCAGCGGTGACTTTGAAAAGATAACCAGAGAGCTCTTGACTTCATTCAGTTGGTAAAGTGCCTTCAGTATCCTTTGGGATGAAATTCTACTGTATAATTGAATTACCTTTGTAAAACAGTCATGGAAATCCAGGAGTCAAAACACAAGCTGATAAAGATTCTTCATTGTTCAACCGTTTAGATTAAAACGGGATGAGTTTGTAAAAGGTGTGTTTGAGTTGAAGCGCTGTTGTTGGATTCAATGTGTGAGAGTTGCAGTGAAACTGTCCTGTGTTAAGTCAGAGCAGATGACTCTGCAGCGTCGTTTCTGTGTTAAACATGTAAAGAGGTCAACGTGTTTCCACTTCACTGTTGTGAATTCAGGTTGAAACTGAGATGATTTTTGTTTTTTAATTGGAACAACATTAAAAATGTTCCAAAACTTCCACTTTCATTAGAAGATCATACAAGATGCAGTTGTTCAAAGCAATTTAGAAGTAAAATGGTAACTTGTTTATAATTAGGAAGAAGATGGCTTCATTAACTAATTTATTGGAATTCTTTATAAACATGGACTTTGTGCTATTTGATTTTTTTTAATTACTGCTGTCATTCAGAGTGTTTTTTTTCCCAACTGCCATTCTCAGCTACGTTAATGCCTATAAATTAACTCAATGCCCAGAAATGATCTTCAGGGGCTTTAACCCACCCCACTATTCCATATAGATGATATTGCATTAATAGTTACAGTTTAAAGGAAGAAACTTTCTATTCCACTCTGCAGTCTTACTTTACACAAAAATATGTAAGAGAACCGTGTTGCTCTGTCATCTCTAACACTGCAACTAATTAAGTGTGACTTACTCTGTGCAGCAAGGTAGAAAAACAAAAAAATAAAGGGTGAATGGATTTCCTCTTGGCTCAGAGGCAACATAGTTCTGTGATCTGTAATTGGTTCTTATATCTGATGATATCTACACATATGAAGACAGAGGAAAAAAACAATGGGTGAGTCAAGACTGTAATTTGATGTAAATTTCAGTTTTGGTGATTTTAACTTGGAAAACTTGGGAGACTTGAAGTTTGAGGGTTTTTTTTTAAAAAAAAAACCCTCTCCTTTTTAGGTAACATAATTTATGAAAATTAGCCACTTCATTTTGGTACCTAGAACCAGTGTTTAGTGAAAATACTTGTAGCTCTGTATTTATTACAGCAAGATTTCTGTTAGGAGTTGAATTAGACTGTTAATGTAGTGTTTCCAAGTATTTTTGAATTGGACCTGAAAATACCAAAATGTGATCTTTGTAGTAAGGCTGCTGTCTTCTAACATGTCATTGCTGTAGTAAAATTTACTGTGCTTTAAGTAATAGATGCTTCAGCTCAGAAAAGTCTTAAACTTTAGGCATAACTATTAACAGAAGCGAAACTAAGAGCAGATATTGTCCATGTTTTCAGTTTGTATATTTAAAGATTTTCTTGTCATTTTACAAAGAGTGTGTATGAGGGAGTGACTGCATTGAAGAGTTGTTATCTTACTATTGCAAAATAGTTTTGAAAGGCAGTTTGGACAGAATTGAGAAGTAGAAAATGTTCTGTTGGCAGCAGGTTATTGATTTTGCTTTAAAATTTTAAGCATTAGGAGTACAGTTTTGGAAATCTTGCTTTACCACCAGGTTGGTCTCATCTTCAACTTGGCTGAGAGATATACTTGATTTATTGTTGCTTGTGTAAGCTCTGCTGTTTTCTTTTTGGGTTTTTTTTGGTTTTTTTTTTGTTTTTTTTTTTTAAGAACAGTCTGGTTATTTACCAGCAATTATAACTCCCTTGGGTCGGCTTTCTCAAGGCATAGTGTGTCAGAGGGCTCTTGTGCTCATCTTGTTATGACAGAGGAGGAAATTGCGATGTAACTACTAGAGAAATTCTAGTAACTCAGGGCTTGTTTTGATCTGCACTTGAGAAATACAGGACTGAATTTCCACCGTTCTTTACTTATTACTTGATTTGGAAAGAAAGGAAGGAAGGGCAACTTCATATCCCTGTTATTGTTTATGATGCTAGTGTGCTTTTCTCTTTCTTTAAAGTTATTGCCACTTTTAAAAAATATTGGGCATTGCTATAGGCTGTATAAAGATAACATGGCAAGGTAAAGGAGCTGTTTTCTAGAGGGGGGAAGCTCTGGATAGTAATATACCTACCAAGTGTGAAAAGTATGTGAAACACATCATGATGCGTGACACAAGTTCGTAGCCATTTCCACTCAGGTGCTTTCCAAAGCTTACTCCTTTGTGTTTGGAGTAGCGTACCCACTTCAAGCTCTAGTGCACATATGGTATTGCAAAGAGAAATCAACTCATGTACTTAGAGTTGTCCCTCACTTCTCACTCTAATCACACAGAATCACAGAATGTTGGGGATTGGAAGGGACCTCGAAAGATCATCCAGTCCAATCCCCCTGCCAGAGCAGGAACCTAAATGAGATCACACAGGAAGGTGTCCAGGCGGGTCTTGAATGTCTCCAGAGAAGGAGACTCCACACCCTCCCTGGGCAGCCTGTTCCAGTGCTAAGTTGCTAAAAAGAAGGATAAGTGACTTTGTCTCTTGAGGAGATTACAGGGGAAGGGAAGAGAGGGACAAGGGGGAGTGAAAGATTTAGTGGACAGGCTATGTGCTGGGACTTGTGAATGGCTGTATGTAGTTGTAGTGTTTCCTCACTTGCTGAGTTGCATACATGGGCACACAAAACCTGTGTTCCCAGTGAGAAGTTGAACCACTGGAATGAGATATGAGATGTTTTGTTTCTTTGACACTTGTCTGGAGTTTTAGGGTATTTGGTGTCCAAATGATGCTATGTGTTGGAACTCCTGACCAGTTTGCTGAGGGTTCCTCAGTCTTGAGATGCTTCACAAGCGCCGTGTATCTGTACTTTGAAATCTTCATACTTGCTGGACTTCCTGAAAACATGAGGCCTCATGCACATTTGTATCCCTTTAAAGGCATACAGTAGATCCACAGATCAGTGAATCTGTTCTCTTCCTAAATGAGAATGTCAGCCCCAATTCTCCTTCCTTCCCCGTCTTTCCTAGTGTAACATCTAGCATCAAAGACCTGTTTTTTTCTGCTGTACATCCATTTCCCAAGGGAAGAATGTCAGCCCTTTGTGCTTTCTTCTGCACAAAACCTCAGCAGTGTCAGCAAGGCTGTAATCCCTTCTCTGCTGCTGTGCTCTGAGTCAGGAGGTGCCAGTCCTGTGCATGCTGCAGGTACTGCAGGCTCTTTGGCCAAGTGGAGCCTGAAGCCACTGCTTCCAGGAGAAACATCTAGCCATGGAAACCTCTCTGCAGGGGCTCCCTGTATTCCCCTGACCTCCAAATAACCCTTTTCTGTGGCTGTTCTACTCTATAAGGCAAGCTTTAGGTAATTGTTTTTTTTTAATATCCAGTTTGAAACTATGGAGTGTGATTAGTGGAAGTACTAAACACTCCCAGTAGCAAACAGCAGATGACACTAGGAGCATTGCTGTAAAGTAGCTGATTCAGGATAAAAAATGTGAAGTACATTACTCTCAGGCTGCGAGAGTTGGGGCTGTTCAGCCTGGAGGAGACAAGGCTCCAGGGAGACCTTCTAGTGGCCTCCCAGTACCTGAAGGGGCTCCAGGAAGGCTGGGGAAGCACTCTTGACAAGGGCAGGGAGTGACAGGACGAGGAGTGATGGCTTGAAACTGGAAGAAGGGAGATTGAGATGAAATGTGAGGAAGAAATTCTTTGGTGTGAGGGTGGTGAGACAGTGTCCCAGGTTGCCCAGAGAAGCTGTGGCTGCTCCTCCCTGGAAGTGTTGAAGGCCAGGCTGGATGAGGCTTTGAGCAACCTGGTCTAGTGGAAGGTGTCCCTGCTGATGGCAGGGGGGTTGGGACTGGATGAGCTTTCAGGTCCCTTCCAACCCAGACCATTCTGTTATTACAAAAAAGTAAGCACTTGACTCCTCAAGCTGTACATCTTAGTTGTTACAGAGTTTTGAATTTAGTAAGCCTTAATTCTCTCTTTGTAAAACCCTTCAGTGAGCAGAGCTTTTAATGGCACCATTGTGAAAGAAAATCAGTGTAATGTTACCAAGATGCCAAATACCTGTACGTTCCTACTGCTTTGGTGTTCTAAATGGGAGTGATAATGTGTTATATTTCTGATGTTCAGTTCATACAAATTTCAATGATGTTTGTAAAACAGAGATAATGATACTTCCCTGCCTTGGAGTGTTTGCAAGCTCAGACTGCGTTAAAGCCTGTGAGCCTCTCTGCTGCCCTTTAACCGGAACCACACATAAATGCAAATACCCCTGTGTGCTTCATGGAAGACAAATTTGTTGGGATTTTAGTTTGATTTCAATTAGCAGAACATCTTGGAAAGTGTGCTGAAAGCCTGGGAACAGGTTCACAATGTTCTTGGATAACTTATGGCCAAGAATGATTTCATGCACAATTGAAGCTCTGTCAGTACCTCTCAGCTGGTCGGCTTTGGCTTTTGAGTTGCCATACTCATGTTGAGATACTACGCTTAAATCTGGAAAGCATGGAAGGAACTGCAGTTAAGCACCTGCTCTTAAACTGAAAATTGGACATGCAAATAGAAACTCTTAATTTCCGCAGCAGTTCTGTACTGTCCTATGAATCAAAAGGTGTAGGAATTAATTTAGAAGGAATTCTACTTCAGCTCTGTCAGTGTTTAGCAATGAAAATCTGTTGTTTACATCCTTTTCTGGGGTAGCCTCCTTCCCTTCAAAGGTTGTGTAGAGCCTGCTCTCAGAATACTTTCCTAAACCAGAATATCGCCTGTTTCTGTGGTCAGTGTTGTCTACGGAGGTTTTAAACACAGATGTTATCCCTCTGAAGCCGGAGTGGCTAGTCACATGCCTTTTGAAGTCCTGGGTTAAGGCCCGGATTTATGCTGCCTAAGTGCTGTAATTTGAGAGGCTGTTTTGCTCAGCTCCCTTTATGGTCAGTGAAGATAATTATGTCAAAGATAATTTAGTTTTTTAGAAGATCTAAAGTGACTTTTGAAGCCATGTATTTCCCTTTTACTGGCTTTAGAGAGGAGAGAGGCTGAGTGGGCTTTTAAAAATCCAGCCTCTGACAGAGCTGCCTAAAGAAGGTGAGATGAAACTGAGAGTGGATGAACCGGAGATAAGATCTTTAGGTTTACAAATAGTGGGTTCTAATTACCTAAGATTATTGTATCTGTGTAGTAACTGATTTGTTTCTTATCTATGTGAATGAAAATCAGAGATGGGTAGGGTTTTTTCTGCATGAGAAAAAAAGATTTTTACTTCAGGTGTGTATATTTATAAATATATATTTTTATGTATATATATATGTATATGTATGCTTACTCCCAGGATGTTGTTAAGGAGCTGAGTGCTGATGATGTTTGCTTCAGCAGTAGCCTCACACTGAGCAAGCAAGCTGCTGCCCTTTCCTGTACTGTGGGTACCCTGTCCTCAGTTTATCTCAACCATTAGCTAAGAGTTTTTTCTGGTTTGTATTGTTTTTTTCAATAAACATTTCTAGTTGTCGGGATTTCTGGTCTTTGTCCATCCTTCACTGGCTTCAAGATTTTTTTAAATTTTTTTTTAATAGTCACTTTCTGTGCTTATATATTGTTTGTGTTACCTTTGAGAAATTTCTCTCTGGGAAACTCAGTCATTGTGTTCCAGGAGTAAATTCTTTGAGAGTCATCACTGTTATGTCAGCATCAGAAAAGCTTTAACCTTCAGACCTTCTGTGGTGGAAAGAGATTTCTGTCCGTGCTGAAAGGAAGCAGGCTGTGGGGAGCAACTGCATTTGGGGGGAAGATCCCTGAGAAGGCTGGTTGTGACGAGGACCTAGCTGCTGTTTTTAAGCAGTGGAGGTAACTGTGTTGATAAACATGAGAGCTGAGGCTTGGCAGAGGGTGAAACTACAAACTTCTTGGCCAGATATCACTGGTGGCAAGTGTCAGAGACCTCATGCTTTGTCTCTGGTTTGTTTTTATTTACTGCTGATTCTACCAAGGTTCATCCCAGTCCCCCAGCAGAAACAAGTAGTCAGCCAGGTGATGCGGATCCTTTGTGACCACTTACAAGAAGTAGCATGTCAGAAGCAGGAATTATTTTGTGATCTTATGATTTGGAGACAACAGAGTGTGATGTATTCTATACTCACACATGTTGAGCTAGCACTGCACTAAGAATCAAAAGATAATTTGAGGGAAACTGCTGATCTGAATGTCAAGATGCTTCCCAACTCCTGCTGTGATTTTTTGAGTGGTAGGCACTCAATTCTGAGGTAAAATTCAGGTTACAATGTAAGGAGATATTTTCTGAAGGAATTTAAATATTTGCTTTGTAGGATTTAATCCTCTTCAAATGGGACTGGAACAACCATTATCAAACAGGCAGTGGCACAAGCACCACACCAGTTGGCAGTGTGCCTCTGGTGTAGACCAGGCAGTTTCCTGCTTTGGCTACTCCTTCATCCCTTGGGCCTTGCCTAGGGTCTTGTCCTGTATCCATCTCAGCCCAGACTTCTCCATCGGCCCTGAATTGTGATGCTTGGGTTGGTGTTGGTTTGTTGGGGGTTTTTTGTGTGTGGGTTTGTTTTTGGGGGTTTTTTTGGTGTGTTGTCCTGCTCAGCTGCCTGCTCCATTCTGTCCCTAGCTCCAATTCCTAATGGAGAACCATTTATAATGGACAAAAAGTCCACGATGTACATGCTTATACTAGAAACAAGATCTTACAAGATCTGTGGAGCCGAGGATGGTGCACTATCCACATCCAGCAGTAATGTACCCGCTGTCAGCCCTGAAGGTTTGGTTTATTGGGACTCACTGGAAAGCAGCATTGAGGAATGGTGTCTTTTCCCTCCATACACCACTAAGTACTCGGAAATCTGTGTGCCTCATGGGCTGCCCGATACCTGCTGGAGATATTATTGGGTCTCTGTTCAAGTAGGTTTACGGATGCCTTTGGTTCCACTCCAGAAGTTATCCATAAGGTTAGTGAGATGTAGGGAA
>NW_010324860.1:0-526 GCF_000700745.2 Antrostomus carolinensis | reverse complement strand
TGGTTTTTTTCTGGCCTTTCTTGGGTTTTTTTGGGGTTTTTTTCTGGCCTTTCTTGGGCTTTTTCCTGGGATTTCTTGGGTTTTTTCTGGGTTTTTACTGGTTATTCTTGGGTTTTTGTCTGGGTTTTTTTTCTTGCATTTTTTGTGGTTTTTTCTGGGTTTTTTTATGGCCTTTCTTGGTTTTTTTCTTGGGTTTTCTCCTGGCTTTCTTGGGGTTTTTCTCCAGTTATTTCTGGCCTTTTATGGCTTTTTTTCTGGGTTTTTTCTGGCCTTTCTTAGGGTTTTTTCGGGTTTTTTTCTGGTTTTTCTTGGGTTTTTTTCTGGGTTTATTTCTGGCCTTTCTTGGGGTTTTTTATGGGTTTTTCCTGGTCTTTCTTGGGGTTTTTCCCTGGCCTTTCTTGGGGTTTTTTCTGTGGTTTTTTTTCTGGCCTTTCTTGGCTTTTTTTCTGGACTTTCTTGGGGTTTTTTCTTGCCCTTCTTGGGGTTTTTTCTGGCTTTTTTCTGGCCTTTCTTGGGTTTTTGGGGG
>NW_010324859.1:0-603 GCF_000700745.2 Antrostomus carolinensis | reverse complement strand
ATACCACTGTGGGTATGGGATCATGTCCATCTTGGTGGTGGCACCAGAACCCCTGACACAGGGGGTCCAATCCTTACAGACCCCGTTGCCGCCAGCATGGCAAACCGGGGACCGTCGTACGGGCTCAGCCGGGAGGTGCAGCAGAAAATCGACCGTCAATACGACCCCGAACTGGAGCAAATCCTGGTGAGGTGGATCCTGGCACAGTGCGGTGGGGATGTCACCCAGCCAGCACCCGGCAGGGACGGCTTCCAACAGTGGCTGAAGGATGGCACCGTGAGTAGCCACGGGGCTAACCAGGGTTGTTTTAGTGGCTGAAGGATGCCACCGTGATTAGCCACGGGGCTAACCAGGGTTGGGGGGGCTGCTGTATCACCTCTAACCCCCCCTCTCACCCCGGTTCTCTCCCGGTCAGGTGTTGTGCCGGCTCATCAACAGCCTCCACCCACGAGGTCAAGCACCGGTGGCCAAGATCCAAGCGTCTTCTATGGCCTTCAAGCAGATGGAGCAGATCTCACAGTTCCTGCAAGCGGCCGAGCGTTACGGCATCGCCGCCACCGACATCTTCCAGACCGTGGACCTTTGGGAAGGTGAGGAGAGGGG